>NW_011494815.1:2490017-2491689 GCF_000754665.1 Bison bison bison | reverse complement strand
CTTCGTTTTCTGAATGTTGAGCTTTAAGCCAACCTTTTCACTCTCCACTTTCACTTTCATCAAGAGGCTTTTTAGTTCCTCTTCACTTTCTGCCATAAGGGTGGTGTCATCTGCATATCTGAGGTTATTTATATTTCTCCCGGCAATCTTGATTCCAGCTTGTGCTTCTTCCAGTCCAGCGTTTCTCATGATGTACTCTGCACATAAGCTAAACAAGGTGACAACATACAGCCTTGACGAACTCCTTTTCCTATTTGGAACCAGTCTGTTGTTTCATGTCCAGTTCTAACTGTTGCTTCCTGACCTGCATACAAATTTCTCAAGAGGCAGATCAGGTGTTCTGGTATTCCCATCTCTTTCAGAATTGTCCACAGTTTATTGTGATCCACACAGTCAAAGGCTTTGGCATAGTCAACAAAGCAGAAATAGATGTTTTTCTGGAATTCTCTTGCTTTTTCCATGATCCAGCAGATGTTGGCAATTTGATCTCTGGTTCCTCTGCCTTTTCTAAAACCAGCTTGAACATCAGGAAGTTCACGGTTCACATATTGCTGAAGCCTGGCTTGGAGAATTTTGAGCATTACTTTTCTAGCGTGTGAGATGAGTGCAATTGTGCGGTAGTTTGAGCATTCTTTGGCATTGCCTTTCTTTGGGATTGGAATAAAAACTGACCGTTTCCAGTCCTGTGGCCACTGCTGAGTTTTCCAAATTTGCTGGCATATTGAGTGCGGCACTTTCACAGCATCATCTTTCAAGATTTGGAATAGCTCAACTGGAATGCCATAACCTCCACTAGCTTTGTTCGTAGTGATGCTTTCTAAGGCCCACTTGACTTCACATTCCGGGATGTCTGGCTCTAGTCAGTGATCACACCATCGTGATTATCTGGGTCATGAAGATCTTTTTTGTACAGTTCTTCTGTGTATTCTTGCCACCTCTTCTTAATATCTTCTGCTTCTGTTAGGTCCATACCATTTCTGTCCTTTATCGAGCTCATCTTTGCATGAAATGTTCCTTTGGTATCTCTGATTTTTTTGAAGAGATCCCTAGTCTTTCCCATTCTGTTGTTTTCCTCTATTTCTTTGCATTGATCACTGAAGAAGGCTTTCTTATCTCTTCTTGCTATTCTTTGGAACTCTGCATTCAGATGCTTATATCTTTCCTTTTCTCCTTTGCTTTTTGCTTCTCCTCTTTTCACAGCTATTTGTAAGGCCTCCCCAGACAGCTATTTTGCTTTTTTGCATTTCTTTTCTATGGGAATGGTCTTGATCCCTGTCTCCTGTACAATGTCACGAACCTCATTCCATAGTTCATCAGGCACTCTATCTATCAGATCTAGGCCCTTAAATCTATTTCTCACTTCCACTGTATAATCATAAGGGATTTGATTTAGGTCATACCTGAATGGTCTAGTGGTTTTCCCTACTTTCTTCAATTTAAGTCTGAATTTGGCAATAAGGAGTTCATGGTCTGAGCCACAGTCAGCTCCTGGTCTTGTTTTTGCTGACTGTATAGAGCTTCTCCATCTTTGGCTGCAAAGAATATAATCAGTCTGATTTCGGTGTTGACCATCTGGTGATGTCCATGTGTAGAGTCTTCTCTTGTGTTGTTGGAAGAGGGTGTTTGCTATGACCAGTGCATTTTCTTGGCAAAACTCTATCAGTCTTTGCCC
>NW_011494815.1:2472412-2489907 GCF_000754665.1 Bison bison bison | reverse complement strand
ATAATGAAAAGGACATCTTTTTTGGGTGTTAGTTCTAAAAGGTCTTGTAGGTCTTCATAGAACCGTTCAACTTCAGCTTCTTCAGCATTACTGGTTGGGGCATAGACTTGGATTACTGTGATATTGAATGGTTTGCCTTGGAAACGAACAGAGATCATTCTGTCGTTTTTGAGATTGCATCCAAGTACTGCATTTCAGACTCTTTTGTTGACCATGATGGCCACTCCATTTCTTCTGAGGGATTCCTGCCCACAGTAGTAGATATAATGGTCATCTGAGTCAAATTCACCCATTCCAGTCCATTTCAGTTCGCTGATTCCTAGAATGTTGACATTCACTCTTGCCATCTCTTGTTTGACCACTTCCAATTTGCCTTGATTCATGGACCTGACATTCCAGGTTCCTATGCAATATTTCTCTTTACAGCATCAGACCTTGCTTCTATCACCAGTCACATCCATAGCTGGGTATTGTTTTTGCTTTGGCTCCATCCCTTCATTCTTTCTGGAGTTATTTCTCCACTGATCTCCAGTAGCATGCTGGGCACCTATTGACCTGGGAAGTTTCTCTTTCAATATCCTATCATTTTGCCTTTTCATACTGTTCATGGGGTTCTCAAGGCAAGAATACTGAAGTGGTTTGCCATTCCCTTCTCCAGTGGACCACATTCTGTCAAATCTCTCCACCGTGACCCACCCGTCTTGGGTTGCCCCACGGGCATGGCTTAGTTTCACTGAGTTAGACAAGGCTGTGGTCCTAGTGTGATTAGATTGACTAGTTTTCTGTGAGTATGGTTTCAGTGTGTCTGCCCTCTGATGCCCTCTTGCAACACCTACCGTCTTACTTGGGTTTCTCTTACCTTGGACGTGGGATATCTCTTCACAGCTGCTCCAGCAAAGCGCAGCCATTGCTCCTTACCTTGGACAAGGGTTATCTCCTCACTGCCGCGCTTACTGACCTTCAACGTGGGATATATATGTTCATATACACATAATTAAAACACAGCCAGAAAACTGACTTAACGAAGTTCACATCAAAGTACCACATCCAAGTGTGTGGTGTTAGTCACTCAGTCATGTCCAACTGTTTGCAACCCCACGGACTGTAGCCCGCCAGTCTTCTCTGTCCATGGAATTCTCAGGCAAGAATACTGGAGTGGGTTGCCATTCCCTTCTCCAGGGGATCTTCCTGACCCAGGGATAAAACCCAGGTCTCCCACACTGCAGGAAGATTCTTTACTGTCTGAGCCACCAAGGAAGCCCATAGTGTTGTTTTGACTCAGCCCAGCACCCACGTCATCAAAGCTGACCTCGATGTGAGATGGTTCCAGACAAGCCCCAGCGCTCCTCAACCATATCCAGATAGATACAGGTCACTTCTGGGAGCCTTTCTCTCAGTGGTCCTAGCAAATCTCTGTGGACTTGTACCTGTAGGAGATATTATGGGGGTTTGCCCTGATCCCCTCTTCAGGGGAACACATCTGTCCCTTAGCTGCTGGGAATAGTCTTGCTCTCAGCCTCAGGAAACCATGCCCCCAAAGTTTTATACCCCCTCCCAGGGTGCAGCCTAAGGCCCATGACTGTCTGATGTGGGAACTCAAACGTCCGGCCCCCTTACTTCAATCTATGACAACTCTGAAGGGTCACCCGCATCCTTGAGTTCTCGGGGTCAGCTGAGACTTTGGTTGTAACTGCCACTGCACCTACTTTGCTGGTCAGTTTCTCTCCACACCCACCTCTGTCTTCTTCTCATCCCGATCGGTAACCTTCTGTCTCAGTAAACCTTCAGCATCTAAGTCTCATCTCAGATTCTGTTCCCAAGGAACCCAATCTTACAACAGTGCTTGTTTCTGAATCAGTAAAGATGACAAAAGGTAGGATTATGCTGATGAATTTCAGATAAGTTTGCATGCCATGTTCTAGAACCAGGGATGGGATCCACCTCTCCAACACACATAAGCTGAACAAGAGGGGATAGGGACTTTACTAAAGGGGGAAACTTTTGTTTACTTTACTAAAGGGGGAAACTTTTGTTTACTAAGGGAAGAATCATTGGTGAGGCAGCTACACAGATCTTTGGATCTATCAAGAGAAGTCAGAAACAGTTTATGTTAAAAAACAAAACAAAACATGCCTTTCTTTAAAGTTTGTTTTTTTTTAAATGTGGACTATTCAAAAAGTCTTTATTGAATTTGATCCAATACTGTTTCTGTTTTTATGTTTTGGTTTTTGGGCCAAGAGGCATGTGGGATCCTAGTTCCCTGACTAAGGATTGAACTTGCACCCCTCCCATTGGAAATCGAAATCTTAACTACTCGACCGCCAGGAAAGTTCCCCTCATGATGTTTTGTTGTTGAAATCTAATTGAAATAGTTTGAAACATGGTCTAATACTGGCCCACATTTCAGAAGTTTGTAATCTTGGCCAGAGAGAACACAGGTGTATTTTGCAGCCCAGAGAGCTAAATTGACACTAACGGTGGTCATGAAGTCAAGATTTCAGCTCAACCCAAAAGGTTTCCTAATGATTTGAGCAATACGAAAATGCAATGAAGCACCTCAGGAGGTAGTGAGTTCCTTGGCACCAAAGGCCATTGTTTGAGTCTTGTTAGAATTTGAATTATATGATTTTTGGATTCCTATTCATTGATACCCATATAAAGTGCTGTATATACATATCACCCATACACTCTTCAGCTAACATCAATAGCAAACAGCAATGGGATTGCACCAATGGTTCTACTGAAACACAACTCAATTTCCTTTTCCTGGAAAACACACTGCACTTGACTCATGGCTTCTGGATACTTCAGCATCAAAGGAAATAAACGGTGAAAAGAGAAGCATGTGTTTCATTGCCCTATTCTAGTCTTAGATACAAAAATGTCACCAGCAAATCCATTATGAAACCCTCTGTTGCTTAGAAATTAGCATTATATTCTAGGTATCAGCTGGAAGCATCTGAAAGATCATGCAGTCTTGCTCTTTCATTCAATAGGAGAAACCACAGAAAAGAGAAGGAACCCACCTGAAAGACACAGCAAAGCCAGGACTAGAATCCAGATCTCTTTACTCTTGAAGGTGAGTTCTTGCTACAACCCCAAACCCATTATTTATTTATTGTCCTTAAATTGCTATCGGCAAGTTATCCTGGAGTGATAGGACTTCTGGGCTAATGGACCTCAAGATTCTCACAGACAGGAGGTAGCCAGACTCTGTCTTTTTCAGCAGTCTAGAATGCCTAACCATTTATAGAGATAGTTTATTTGATTCTGTTTAGAATTTTTTGTAAAAGGTAATATGCACACATGGTTTAAAAAAAAGAGGTATACACTAAAAGTTTCACTCCCACTTCTTCCCCCAATACCTCTTCCCCTCCTATAGGTGATCTTTCTTATTAGTTTCTTGTGAATCATTATAAGAAATTTGAAATTACTTCCCCTGATTCTCAAAACCATCTTGGTAAGGTGGGGATATGCACTCACCTTCATTTTACCTATGAGGAAACCAAGACTTAGGGAGCCTCAGTGAATGAAAGAATGAAAAACTAACCAAATCCAAACTCAGTGTTTTTTCCAGAATGTCACTATGACTTTCAATAGCCCCACGATGTGTGGTAAGAGCTTAGCTACCAGGCCCAGGACGAAAGGCACAAGTGGGCCCAAAAGGCAGGTTGAGCTGCTGAACCAAAACCTCCTTACGTTTCCTAACACAACAGAGCCTGCAAAGGGAGTGATCAACCCAGGTCCTTCCTAAAGAGAAGAAGGACATACCAGGCAAATGACTACCTGGAAACAGCACTTGTTTCATCCTGCTCCTTCATCCCATACATCTGTCACAAAGCCCTGTCAAGCTTTCCTGTGAAATATTTACTCTATCTGTCCCTCCCTCTCTCTTTTCACAGCAAAAACACTGGTGTAGACTTCAGTTACCTTACATGTGGGTTGCTGTCACAGGCTTTTAATTGGTCTAGTGCACAAATAGCTTTAACCTAAATGAGCATGTATTACACCCAAATTCCATTTGTAACATGGATGTAAATTATGCTGGTCCTTTAAAAAGTCTATTTTGTAATCTTTCAACTCCATGCTGTGGAAACAAGCCCATTAGTCTGTCAGTGAAAAAAAAAAAAAGTAACGTAAATAAGACTTGCTCCAGCTCAGAAATAAAGCTAGTCATAAGAGAGAAGAGACTTGTTTAGAAAATGGATAACTAAATCACAATGTATCCATATTCTAGAATAGTACTCATAAAGAGAAATGAGCTACTATTTTACTCAACAACCCAGATGAATCTCAAAAATATGTTGAGTGAAAGAAGTCAGACACACAAGAGTACAGGTCATACGATTTCATTCGTATGAAGTCCCAAAACAGGCAAAATCGCCTCTTGGGGATATAATTGAGAACAAGGGTTGCCTCTGATGGGGCCCTGGAAGGAGTACACAGGGATGCTATAGCAATGTTTTCTGTCTTGACTGGGGTGCCAGTTACACAGTTGAACACCGTTGTTATAAGAAGCCAACTGAAGATTTTCCTGGTGGTCCAGTGGCTGAGACTCTGTGCTCCCAATGCAGAGGGCACAGGTTCAATCCCTGGTTGGGAAACTATGATCCCACATGCCGTGCAGCACAGCCAGAAGAATTTTTTTTTTTCAAATTTTTAAAAGTTACCCCAAAAGTCACCAATTGTAAGTTTAACATCTGTGCATTGTACTGTAATTATTCTTCAATTTAAGAGAGAAAGATAGGAGAAAAAGCAAGCGAGAGGGAAGCTGACCTTCTCAGGCTGTTGCAGAAAGGAGAACCGGATGTCCAAATACAGCGGCTTCAGAGTAATCCCTGCCCTCTCTCAGCTTCTCTCTAAAACACATTTGAATAAATTGGGAAATTAGGGATCTCCCAACACTGTACAAAACTTGAAAGAAATGTCATGCCAGAAACTTAGCAACATTTCTGCTCTTATAAAGTATGTGTTGCAGCTGGATGGAGCAAATCTGACCCAATTTTGAGCTCCTATGATGCCCACCTCCATTCCAGAAGCAGACCGCCTCAGAAAGGGTGGGGAGGCCCTTGGTTCCTCCCACACCATCTGTCCTCTGTGCTCTGGGGACTTCCAAGCCCTTTTGGAACAGATCTCAGGCAGGCAGAGCACCTTTTCCCAGCATCCATACCCACAGTCAGGAGCCACTTCTGCCAGCTTGCATGCCTTTTTTTTTTTTTTTTTTAAGGAGACTCTACTCACCCTTTTTATTTATTTATGATATGTACACACTACTTTATTTATTTAGTTTGGCTACACTGGGTCTTCATTGCTGTGCGCGGGCTTTTCTCTAGTTGCAGAGAGCGGGGGCTGCTCTCTAGCTGCAACGCCCGGGCTTCTCATTGCGGTTGCAGAGCACAGGCTCTAGGTGCATGGGCTTCCATAGTTGCGGTACAGCGGCTCATCAGTTGTGACTTGTGGCCCTAGAGCATGCAGGCTTTAGTAGTTGTGGCAGGTGGGCTCAGTAGTTGCTCCACTACATGTGGGATCTTCCAGGGTCAGGGGTTGA
Organism: Bison bison bison; assembly: GCF_000754665.1. Taxonomy (NCBI): domain Eukaryota; kingdom Metazoa; phylum Chordata; class Mammalia; order Artiodactyla; family Bovidae; genus Bison; species Bison bison. The sequence continues at coordinate 2,484,359 of NW_011494815.1, read as the reverse complement.
ACCCATGTCTCCTGCACATTCTAAGAGGTGGATCCTTTTCCTCAGAATTTCCTCAGGAGGCATCAAATGGTCCACTGTCTTCTAGTTACCCATGTTCTATTAAGCCTCATGCATTTTGATTTTTGAGCTTTTCGTTATAACTTTTTTCTCTCTTAGGACACTTGCATTTGTTTTTTCATTACAATATGCCTTGATGGGCCATTTCAGTCTGGAAATCCAAAGGAACAGTGTTGTATTATTGCTTGATAATTTCATCCTTTACAGCTATAGGTACTGAAAATACTGGCATTTGGAGGTCTCTCCATGGAAATGCCAGCTTGCTTCCTGATCACCATGAAGTGATACCCACTAGTCTCTAAGACCTACCAGCACATCAGAGTTTCTGATCACCTTTTAAGTCCCTCTCTTGTAAATGTGAATGGATATTCAAGGATGACCACATACTCAGGAAAGACTTGTGAATATTAACAAAGAGAAACCACACTAAAACAGAGTTGGGAGGCCAGAAGGGGAGCTCTCATGTATGTACTACACAACATCAATATAGATCCTCACAGGTAGAGACCTTTTTTGCATCTCTGGGAGGAAGTGACACTATTATGCTGCCTTGGGAGGAAGAAAAATTTCTCCTTGCCTGGTAACATCTCAGCCAGTTTCCTCCAATGGACTTTTTGTTTTTAACAGCGCATCCCAATTTCTCCTTCTCTTCTTTTTCTTAACTGGACTTGCCAGTGGTTCACCACAGTTGCGTGTCCCAAGTTGCAATTCTTTGCTGGTTCCGAATAAATTCACTTTGCTGGTAAAATAACTGACTGTTATTGTTGCCATTTAACAGACTCTAATACAAGAGCCAGAAATCTGAGCTAGTAAAAAGGAACTTGGAGGGGACTTCCTGGTAGTCCAGTGGTTAAGAATCCACCTTGTAATGCAGGGGACATGGGTTCAATCCCTGGTCCCACATTCTGTGAAGCAACTAAGCCTAAATGCCACAACTATAGAGTCCCTGTGCCATAATGAAAGATCCTGAGTGATACAATAAAGACCCTTTGTGCTGCAAATAAAACCCAACACAGCCAAATAACTACAATTTTTAAAAAAAGGAACTTGGAGAAAATGGAGACAATTCAGATATCAGAATAAAACTTATCTCCTCAAAGATAAGTGGTGTTACATCAATGAAATAAAAACAGGATTCTATAAAAATGAATAATTATAAAGACAAAAAAAGAGCCCTCCCTTGGAAATTACAGCTAAAATAAAACAAAATTTGGTTATCTTAGATGTTTACTCTTAAACCAGTCACTTTCCTCAGAAAAGAATCCTCCAATCTCCTGCCTTCAGAGATAGCTGTTAGCATTCTGTAATTAAGTGGGGAAAGGGGAGTCAGAGGGGTACCTATATTTGGGATGTGGACTCCATTTTATCTTGTCTCTACTTCTTGAATTCTGATTAGTCAGATATTGGACCTCCTAGACTGATCCTTTGATTTTATTTGTCCTTTAGTATATTTCATTATCTTTTTGTTCAGTTTCTGGGGAATTTCCCCCAACTTTATCTTTAAAGCCTTTTGAGGATTTGGCAGAGTGTGGTGACAAGCATATGAGTTAAATTCACCACTGTTGCTGTTGTTCACTAAGTTGTGTCCCTTTGCAACCCCAGGGACTGTAGCATTCCAGGAATCCACCATGACTAACCGGAAATCCTTCTGATACCATTTTACATCTTGTCTGATTATCCAGTTGACTCTTGAACAACACAGGGGTTAGGGTTGCCTATCCTTCCTAAAGTTGAAAATCCATGTAAAACTTTAGAGTCAGCCCTCCATATCCAATTTACATCCATGGATTCAGTGAGCCTTATATTGTATACAAATGTAATTCATATTTATAGAAAAAAATTCACATATAAGTGGTCCCACACAGTACAAACCTGCACTGTTCAAGGGTCAACTGTGTATTCTTTGGGGGACGAATGATGAGAAATAGGAAGGGAGAAATGTGATGGGCAGCACAGGACTCTGGTGTCACTGTGCGTTCTGAAAGGTGTGTTCTCCACCTTTTACGTGGTTTGGACATGCACTCGCACCCGGGCTGATGTCCCCGAGTCCAGGGCCACTCCAAGCCCATGTCTCCAGAGAATAAATTTCTGCTCTTCTGCCATTTGTCCACTGGCTTCCCATTTGCTAAACTGTCCCAGAGGGTATAGACAGAAAAATAAGTGAATAGAGAAGGAGGTCCAGAAATAGACGTAAGAATATGAAGAATTTGGTATGTGATACAGGTTACATTTCATATTCTCCGAGGGAAAGATGGTTATTTAACACATGGTATTGAGACAAGTAGCTAATCGTTAAAAATAAGGAAAATTAGACCTTTACTTCAAGCCATACATTAAAATATTAATCTATATAGATTTCACATAAAAATGAAACCAGAAGTATCAGATGAAAATATATGTGAACTGATATAATCTTGGGATGGGAAAAGCTCTTATGACATGAGAGCAATAAACACATAGATTAATTTTATCTTAAACAAAAATTAAAAATTTTTTCATCACCCTCACCAGTGTGTGTGTGTGTATGTGTATGTTTATTAATACATACATACAATTTTAAAAGCAAACAAACAAGTGGGGAAAAATAGCTTGAAGATGAATATCAGGCTAAGTGTTAATATTCTTAACATATATGGAGCACTTGTTAATAATTTTAAAATACCAACAGGACATAAACATGTAACTTACAAAAGAAAACAAACAGCCTTAAATACTTGAAAAAAAATTCAGCCCCATTAGTTATACACAAGTACAAATTAAAGTAAAAATGATATATCATTGTCAACTTGCCTAATCGATTAAAATTTTTTACAGTTTTATTGAGATATAATTCAGATACCATAAAGTTCACTTTTAAAGATGACAATTTAGTAGTTTTTGGAGAAGGCAATGGCACCCCACTCCAGTACTCTTGCCTAGAAAATCCCATGGACAGAGGAGCCTGGTAGGCTGCAGTCCATGGGGTCGCTAAGAGTCAGACATGACTGAGAGACTTCACTTTCACTTTTCACTTTCATGCATTGGAGAAGGAAATGGCAGCCCACTCCAGTGTTCTTGCCTGGAGAATCCCAGGGACGGGGGAGCCTGGTGGGCTGCCGTCTATGGGGTCGCAAAGAGTCGGACATGACTGAAGCGACTTAGCAGCAGCAGCAGTGTATGTTCAGAGTACTGCAACCATCAGTATCAAATTTCAGAGCATTCCTGGGGATTTACCTGGTGGTCCAGTGGCTAAGACTCTGCACTCCCAATGAGGGGGCCTAGGTTGGATCCCTGGTCAGGGAACTAGATCTCACATGGATGCAGCAACTATGAGCACAACCAAATAAATACATTTTTTTCCCCTAAATTCCAGAACATTCCTGTTACCCCAAAAGAAACCCCACACTCAGTACTGTCTGACTCTGCGTGACCCTATGGACTGTAGCCCACCAGGCTCCTCTGTCCATGGGGTTCTCTAGGCAAGAATACTGGAGTAGGTTGCCATGTCTTCCTCCAGGGGATCTTCCTGACCCAGGAATCGAACCCGCATCTCTTCCATCTCCTGCATTGGCAGGCAGGTTCTTTACTGAGAAGCCCTCTGTACACTGGTGACAAATCAAATCTTGCAGACAGTTTTGGGTGAAGTAGCAAAGGATAGCTTTAGTGCTTTGCCAGACAAAGGGAGACACCAGGTTTCTACCTCAAAAACTATGTGTCCCACTCCCAGAGAACTTGAGTCTTGCTTTTTCTAACAGTGGGTCAAAGGCAGGGTCTCTGACAAGATTAGGGTGTAAGCTGGTCTTGCATTCCCTCGTCTTAGTCTCCTCTCAGGTGGTGGATCTCCTAGTCCTAAAGAGTTTCTCCAGTCTCTTTAATCTTGCCTCAGGTGATTCCTTGAATACTCCTCCCTTGATTAGCAACTGTTCAAATCTGCCCTTTGGAACTCATGGAAGGTCACTCAGACTCATGGCTGGGGTCTTGACTATATGAAATGGGGGACAGAAAGGCCTTTGTGCCTGGGAGCCCCACAGGGCCCCACTCGGTTTCATTAGCAGTCACTCCCTATTACTCCCAGCCCTTGCTGACCACTAATCTATTTTCTGCCTCTATGAAAAAGTGAAAGCATTAGTTGCTCAGTCGGTAGGATTCTTTGGGATTCTGTGGACTGTAACCCACCAGGCTCCTCTGTCCTCATGTAACCCATGCACACTTCTCTTGCATGGAATTCTCCAGGCAAGAATACTGGAGTGGGTAGCCATTCCCTTCTCCAGGGGATCTTCCTGACCCAGAGATGGAACATGGGTCTCCTGCATTGTAGGCAGATTCTTTACCGTCTGGGCCACCAGGGAAGTCTGTATGGATTTTCCTACTTTAGACACTCCATATAAGTGGAATCACACAGTCATCTTGTCAAAGTTCTTTCAGTTAGCATAATATTTTTACAATTCATCCATGTTGTAGCACATATCAGTACTTCATTCCTTCCAATGACTGAAAAAAAAATCCCATTGTATGTATATATCACATTTTGTTTATCCATTCATCAGCTTATGGACATTCACGTTGTTTCCAGTTTATGACAATTATGAATAATGCTGCTATGAACATTCATACACAAATTTTGTAAGGACATATATTTTTATTCTGTTGGGTATATACCTAGAGGTGAAATTGCTGCCTCTATGTTTAACTTTATGAGGCACCTCCAAGCTATTTTCCATAGCAGCTGCACCATTTTACATTCTCCCCAGCGATGTACAAGGGTTCTAATTTTTCCACATCCTCACCAACACTCATTGTCCATCATTTTAATTACAGCCATCCTAGTGGGTGTGAAGTGGTATCTCATTGTAGTTTTGATTTTCATTTCCTAAATGCTAATGATATTAAGCTTCTTTTTGTGCTTATTGGCCATTTGTATATTTCCTTTGGAGAAATGTCTATTCAAACTTTTCTGTCCATTTTTAATTGGGTTTTCATTTTGTCATTGAGTTCTAATAGTTATGTATTCTGGATACAAATCCCTTATTAGATGTATGATTTACAATATTTTCCTTCATTCTATGTATTGTCTTTCATTTTCTTGATGATGTCATTTGAAGCACAAAAGTTTTAAATTTTGATTAAGTCAAATTTATTTCTTGTTTTCTTTGGTTTGTTGTACTTTTACTGTCGTATCTAAGAAAGCTTTGCCTAATCCAAGGTCATGAAGATTTACTTGGTTTCCTCTGAGTCTTATAGTTTTATCTGTGTGTGAGCTCAGTTGCTCAGTCATGTCTGACTCTTTTCAACCCCTTGGACTGTAGCCCACAAGGCTCCTCTGTCCATGGAATTTTCCAGGCAAGAATACCTGAGCATGTTGCCCTTTCCTACTCCAGGGGATTTTTCTGACCCACGGAGTAAACCCTCACCTTTTGTGTCTCCTGCATTTGCAGGCGGATTCTTTACCACTACACCACCCGAGAAGCCTCTTAAAGTTTTAGCTTTTGTATTTAAGTCTATGGTATATTTTGAGTTAATTTTTGTATTTGCTGTGAGGCAGGGGTTCAACTTCATTCTTTTGCATGTAGATATATAAGAATTGATGCTTTTGAATTGTGGTGTTGGAGAAGACTCTTGAGAGTCCCTTGAACTGCAAGGAGATCCAACCAGTCCATACTAAAGGAAATCAGTCCTGAATATTCATTGGAAAGATTGATGCTGAAGCTGAAACATCAATACTTTGGCTACCTGATGTGAAGAACTGACTCACTGGAAAAGACTCTGATGCTGGGAAAGATTGAAGGCAGGAGGAGAAGGGGAAAGCAGAGGATGAGATGGTTGGATGGCATCACCGACTCTATGAACATGAGTTTGAGTAAGCTCTGGGAGTGGGTGATGGGCAGGGAAGACTGGCGTGCTGCAGTCCATGGGATTGCAGAGTAGGACATGACTGAGCGGCTGAACTGATATGAGTCCAAGCACATTTTATTAAAAGACTATTCTTTCATGTTGAATTGTCTTGGCACCCTTAGGTCTTCCACCTTGTCATTAGCTGAAAAATGAAGATTTTTAAAGATAATATCCAATTTAGGCAAGAATGAGGGGAAGCTTTACACACTGCTGAGGAACAGCCTCCGAAGGGTAATTTGCCATGTATATCTGATTTGAAAAATATATACTGATTCAGGAGTTGTACTTCTAGGAATTTATTTCAAGGAGATAACTGTGAAAGGATGTATGAATGAACTGTTGCTCAGTTGTGTCTGACTTTGTGACCTCATCGACTGTAGCCTGCCAGGCTCCTCTGTTCATGGGATTCTCCAGGCAAGAATCCTGGGGTGGGTATTCCCTTCTCCAGGAGATCCAGTGGTGAACAACTGAAGTAACATAAATGTCTATCAGAAGATGAGGTGAATAAATTGTGTTACAGCTGTACAAAGAAATATGATGCAGACTTTAAGATGATAAAATGATTTATTGACTTGGAGCAATAACTGTGACGTACTGCTAAGTGAAAAATAAAAGCATGTTACAAAGCACCCTTTATAGTAGTATTCCACTTATATATTTTACATATGCATCTACATTCATAGAAACAGCTCACTGTTAACAAGAAATGTTAACAGTGGTTGCTGCTAGGTAATGGGATTTTAGCTAGCTTGTATTTTCTTCTTTATACTTTTGGTGCTTTTTATGTATTTGCACCATGAATATGTATTGTCTTTATATTCAGAAAGAGAAAAGCTATTTTCATTTTGCAGAAGAATGTCCTCAAGGAATATATATCGTAGAAGATTATTCAATGGCATGGAAATATGTTCATAATATGTTAACTGAAAAAAACAGGTTATAGTATCATCCCACTTAAATTTTTTAAATGTAATATACACAGTATTTCCTAGGTACTATGATACCTTTTTTCACCACTTACTATTTCTGAAATAAAAATGTCTCTTGCAATCAATATGAATATTTAATGTAGTGGTTTCCCCCCTCCCTGCCTGCCTGCAAAGCTGTTATTAATGAGATGATCCTTCTGGCAATCTGAGACCTGAGAAAGTGCCATATGTGTGTAGAGAAAAGACTGGAGGAATAGACACCAAAATGTGAGCAATGCTTAGCCCTGAACTGAGATTTTAATTTTTTTGTTAAGCATACTTTCCAAGTTTTCTGTAGTATGTGCATAAACAAATATAAAAGAAGTCAGGAAACTGGCTGCTCCACTTTTCAAAGAAGCAGAGTGTGAGGGTATTTGGGACTTTGGGCCTTTACAAAATAAGAGACTAGCAAATTAGGGTCACACACACAACCTCAGTAGTGTCAGAGCCTAGAGCAAGGGAGGACTACCTTGCACGCCCATCAAGGGGCCCGGGCTGGGCAGGAGCTGGTAAAGCAAACCTTAGAACAGATGGGAGAGCTCAGTGAGCAGGAGCAGGGCTCTTGGATCAATCTTAGTTCTGTGTGGACAAGGAAATCCCTAAGAGGTAGGAGAGAGTCCAGATGGTGGGGATGCTGGCTAATTATGGATGAGAAGGATGCCCAACACTGTGAAGTCACACAGATATTTTCCAAGAGTATGTTCCCGGTCACTCAAGAGAGACCAAGGCTGCATGAAAGAGAACATGAGTCTACCCGTCTTAAAAGTCAAAACTTACATTGGTTAGGGAATTCCCTGGTGGTCCAGTGGTTAGGACTCGTCACTTTAACTATGGTGGCCCAGGTTCAATTCCTGGTGAGGGAACTAAGATTCCACAAGCTGTGCAGCACAGCCCCCCAAAACAAAAAACATCTTATATTGTTTGAGGTGAGCCCTCCCCTCAGCCAAAGGGGCAGAGTAAATACAGGAGATGAAGGGCATGGAGCAGAAGTGGAAGATTAATGGCCAGAGTAGAACTTCAATAGCCCCTCAGGAGCCAGCAAGCTCTGGGCCTCTGCTAAGGAGAAGGGAGGGGTGGGTATTAACTCATTGAGCTTCCCCAATGGCTCAGCCGGTAAAGAATTGTCTTTCAATGCAGGAGACACAGAAGACATGGGTTTGATCCCTGGGTTAGAAAGATTCCCCAGAGAAAGAAATGGCAACTCATTCCAGTATTTGTGCCTGGGAAATCCCATAGACAAAGGACCCTGGTGGGCTACAATCCATGCAGTTGCAAAGAGTCAGACACAACTGGGCACATAAACTCACTCCTTATCATAGTAGGTGAAAAAACAAGTATCTGATGCCAATATTGTTTTTAAAATATGTATAATAATAGAAAAAAGTTACAAGGATATACATCTTAATGGTGGATATGTCTCAATAGCAGGAATCTAATTTTAAAATTTTTTCTTTAGTTTTTTTTTTAACTTCCTCTCCACCTCCTCCTTGAGCATGTAAATCTTCTTAAAATAGAGAAAACAAAAAGGATTTTCAAAAGCAGCTGTAAAGACTAGTGGATCAAAGTAATGAGAATGAATACAGTGAGATTGTAATTACATAGAAATCCAGGTTCTTACTAGCTATGTGAGTTCTACTTGGCTTTGCTAAGCCTGTTTCCTAAACAATGAAACGGGATTATAAAGTCTTGTCCCAGCGAGCCGTTGCCAGGATGATCTGAGATGCAATGTACACGAAAAGTCCCAAGCACAGTACTTGGCATAAAGATAGCGCTTAATAAATATTAAACTCGACTCTCGGTGGTCGAAGCTCTCCCTTGCTGCCCCCGGAAGGCCAAGCACCTACAGCTGTTTCAGAGAGCAAAACGGAATCTGGCTGTCTTGGCAGGGCCCCTTACTGGACCTGCAGCTGCCTGCACACCTGACACTCTCCCATCTTCTTTTTCTTGCCATCTGGAGACTAACAGGATCTCATTCCTTAACCCATTTTCACCCATTTGTCTTCCTTCTCTGTCTCAGTGTCTCAGCTGTCTTTCAATAGTATTTTTGAGTACACGTGACATTATTTCAACATAACACACAATTGCAGGGCACCTATGTTCTAAAGATGGCCCCAGGCTCCTGCTCTCCATTCATATTGTCCAGAAATATTTGTATGAGCTCATAGTCTCGCTGAGAATTTAGATCCTTCAACAGCTCCCACGTGTTGCCTAACTGCTATAAAAGGCACACACACCATGCTGTAGAGACTCAGAGGGTAGATTTACCAGTGCATGCACATGTGTATGGGAGAGGAGGGAAAGAATGGAAGTATTTAGGATTTAAAAGAGTAATGATTTCTTCACCCACATCTGTTTCATATACTGTCTTTCCTAAAGAGAAAGTGCCCCTTCTGCTAAACTGGTTTCAAGGCCAGTTAAGCCAATGCCTGTCTGGGGCTCTTTCCTCTCATCTTCAGATTTGTTAAAGTCTGTACATACACTTAAAGTTTGTGGAAGGCTCTGGTCATCTGATGACGTTGCTGGGATGGAGAGCAGGTCCAAGGAGTTACAAACTAGCTCAGAGTGTTCTCCTTAGACATTTTGGAGATAGTTGGAATACATACATTCTGATTAACAAGCAGTTTGAAGACTCAGTGGAGTGCCAAAACAAGGTGTTGTTTGATATCTGTATTACTTATGGGACAAACATTAACATCAATAGAAGTAAAAAGAGATTTACCCATAGTTCAGATCCCCTCACAAACTAAGATTTTTCCTTTTTTCCTTATTCCCTTCTAGTCGTTCCAAACCACAAATTCATGGTCATGATAATAACTGGGGCTTAGATGCAGTTCAATATTCTACTTCTTTCTCACAGCCAGATGCATACACAGAATGATGTTAAGTACAGCATATCCAAAACCAGGGCAGTGTGACAACAGCCCCTTCAGGCCCGTGGACTGACAGTCCAGTGGAAGATGTTGGCAGGGCAGTGAGACACACCCTGTTCTGCCTGTGTTATTTATGCCTCTGGCAGTGAAGCCCCTGACAAAGAAGCATGTCACTGGAACACATGCTCTTTGTTCACAGAGGTGCATGCCAGCACCGGCTGTGTCAGAAGGGACAGTACTGGGTCTGTAGTCTCTCCTTTGGCTCTTTTGCTTTCTTTTTATTTGCTGCACATTGTGGCTATGTTTATTAATTACTTTGTAGCTTAATCTTATAAAACACACATTTATCTTTTGAGTCCTCATACCCTTGAGTTGGGCTTCCCTTGTGGCTCAGCTGGTAAAGAATCTGCCTTCAATGCGGGAGACCTAGGTTCAATCCCTGGGTTGGGAAGATCTCCTGGAGAAGGGAACGGCTACCCACTCCAGTACTCTGGCCTGGAGAATTCTATGCGCTGTGTAGTCCATGGGGTCACAAAGAGTCAGACATGACTGAGTGACTTTCACTCACTTCACTTCATGCTTGAGCTGTTCATAAGGAGAGGATAAATACCCCAAGATTTTGCCCTCTTTCTGTAAGGATTGATATCACCTCTCCCATGAGCTACCCAGGTTCTACTCTAGCACAGAGCTGCCACTTCTCCTTCAGCATCTCCCCTTTACCTACAAGATGGCACCAGCAGCCTCTGTTTGATATTAAAGGCTCTCTACAGATTGTACCCAACCTACTGTTCCAAAGCAGACCCCCACGCTATATGACTTCATTCCACAGACTGATGGTGTACCAGAAGAGACTGAGGCCTTGGAGTCAGACCCATCTAAGTTCAAAACCTGGCTGCACCTCTTGTTGGCCACTTCTGCATCTGTAAAAATGAATGAAATACAATCTACTCCACAGGGTAATCTGAGGATTAAATTAGAAAGAACAGTATTAAGCCCTAAAAGTGGATGCTCAATCATTGCTTGTCAACTCATGTAACTAATTTGCCCGCTTCACCTCACCAGCCCTGTGGTTCCCATAAGCTTACAGTTACAGACTTCCTGTGACATCCTGAAGAGCACTTCCCTCATTTCCCTCGCTCATAGAGATGTCTCTAAGGCTAACATTTTAAAGACTTAGGAAACAACATACTGGAAATTTTGTTTGTTTTCCATAATCCTTCTAAAATTTTTTTTGTTTTGGCATTTTAATGCATCTGATGTTTTAAAAATTGATAGTTTTGTTTGCCACTAAATGAATTTAGGTTAAAAGGAAGAGTGCAGTCTTTCTTAACATTAAGAAAAACTGAGGTTAACGCATAGAATTATGCTTTTCTCTATTCATAAATTGTTCTCAATCTTGGAGGCCCTCGTCTATACTAGAATTAAGATGGTATCTGATCTGACAAATGACGTGTTTACTTATTTTAAGCGGAATGTAACCTTACATTACTTCCTGGAGGTCTGCAAAGCCGGCCTAGGGCTCTAACCCTGTCTCTCAGGGAGCTCTTGGAGGCAGCCCATTACAAAGGCTACCTGCCAAGCTTCCCCGAAATGGAGCCCATCAAGAATTCACACACCTCACAGGGGTGCCCTTAAAGATAAAAGTATTCGGGGAAACTCTGTAACTCCGAGGCTCCATTAGAAATGCTAATTGCTGCCTTCGTTAGCCTATATTTAAATGTTAGAAAACCCAGGGAGATCCTCCAGGACTGGGGGACTCTCTGCTCCTCTGTGGCTTGGGCAAGCGGCCCGGGCTACCCGCTCTCCGCCGGCCGCGAAGGTTGACTCCGCCCGGTGCCACGCGGTACAACACCGGACCGCAGCGCTCCTGTCGCCGACTGGGGTCTTCGCAGCACTTTCAGACCCATCCGCCCAAAGAGACGCGGGGGTCGGCCTGCTGGCCCCACACGGTGCGGAGGCGCGGAAGGAGAACCCGAAAGCCCTTGTCCCACGGTCTCTACACCTTTCCCGCCTTCGCGGGTGTCGGGCTGGCCTGGTCGAGTCTTCGAGGAAGAATTTGGTCTTAGGGACCCCCGAAGACGGGCAGTAATTTACTCCCCCCAGCCCTCCCAGCAGACGTCCAAGCGAGGGGGTGGAGACCTGCCTCCGGACGCGTGGAGGAGGGACCCCACGGTCTCAACG
>NW_011494815.1:2472008-2472175 GCF_000754665.1 Bison bison bison | reverse complement strand
CCCCTTCCGACGGCCCTCGCTGCGCAGGCTGGGACGCCTCTCCCCCCTCCGCCCCCGCCGCGGAAAGTTAAGTTTGAAGAGGGGGGAAGAGAGAGAAACATGGACATGAAGAGGAGGATCCACCTGGAGCTGAGGAACCGGACCCCGGCAGCTGTAAGCAGACCCCC
>NW_011494815.1:2471038-2471806 GCF_000754665.1 Bison bison bison | reverse complement strand
GTGGCCACCTGCGGGGCCCGGACCGCGGGTTTGCCGGCCCCGGCGCGGGGAAGAGCGCAGCTCGCGGGCTCGGACGGGGAAGGCGGGCGGGCGATGAGGGGGGAGCGAGCGCGCGGGGATTAACTCTTTGGCGCCCGCGGGTGCCCGCGGCCGTCCGGGGAAGGCAGTGGGGTAGGGGAAAGCAAACTTTGAGCTCCTCGCCCGCCGGGGTCCTTTCCCTGAGGAGCGCGTGTGCGTGTGGCCGGCAGCGAGGGAGGGAGGAGGGGATTGTGTAACGCTGGGAGCCATGTTTGCAGCCTCCCGGGATGCGCGGCCGGGCGGAGGTCGGGCCTGCGGAGGAGCCGCGCGGCTAGCCGGAGCCGGGCCCGCTGCGGGCCATGTTGGGCTCCGCGCGCCCCAGGCCGGCGGGGGAAGGGGCTCGGGGTGGGGTGGGGAGCGGGGGAGGGTCTCCTTAGGCCAGGCCTCGCGGTTGGCCCCGGCCGGACTCGGGCAGGGGCCGAAGGGCGAGTAGGGGGTTCTTCGCCTCTAAGGGGCACGGGAAGCCCCCTCGGGCGCCAGGGGCTAGAGCGGGCGCGGCTGGGCGCGCGCGGAGCGGGGGAGGGGCGAGTCCGGGCGGCGTAGGTGGCGCAACCGCCGCCCCTCCCCGGGCTAAGTTTGAAAAAAGGACGCGGTTCCCGCCATTTTTCAAGCCTAAAAATAAAACTTTCTCCTCCATTTCTTTCGCTCCCCTTTCGCCCCCCGGCCTTCCCCAGTCCCGGCCTCCCAAGG
>NW_011494815.1:2463260-2470938 GCF_000754665.1 Bison bison bison | reverse complement strand
AGGCGGGCGTCGCTCGGCCGGGCCGGCCGTTGTGGCGTAGACGGCTTCTCCTCCCCCCGCCGTCGCGGCGGCGGAGTCGGGGGCCCCTGCCCGGGAGGCTGGCCCCTCGGTGTGGGCGGGCGGCGGCTCCTCGCGTCAGCCCGGGCGCGCCACAAGCCGACACAGCGCCATGTTTGGCTAGCACTCGTCTCCCTCCGCCGCGTGAGCCAACATGCTGGCTCGGCCTGCCAGGCCCCGCTCGCCTGTCCCGGCGGTGGCTGTGGGCCGCCGCTCGCCGGGCCGAGTTTGCGGCTTGTTTGGACGCCCGCCTCGCCAGGGCTCGGCTCGTTCTGGCGGGAGCTGCGCGCTTCCGGCGGCCGCCGACTCATCTCTTGGGCGCACTGCCGTCCCCTCCCCCCTTCTTAAAAGGGCAACGCCAGGCAGCCGCCTCCGCCCGAGTCGGGCGTCTAGTGGGGTACTGACGGGTTTGGGCTGGGCTCTTGGGCCGGGAGGCCTCTGCCTCCGCACGTGCTACAGGCTGTCGACCGAGGCCAGCACTCGCCTACCGCGGCGGGTGGGCCTTTTAAGAACCGTCCTTCTTTTCCCCTGGTCTTCCTCGCGAACTAGAGCAGCTTCCTGCGGCCCTCGCCGGGGGGCCGCACCTCTGCCAAACCCCCTTTTCGGGTGAGTGGCGTCCTCTGTCCCCGGGGCAGCCCAAGGGCAGTCCTTCCATCTTCGCCCGGGCTGGCGATGGGCTCGCTTCGTGCAACCAGAGAGTTGTGGGTAACAAGTTGCCCACTTGTGGAAATTTGTCAACCCGGCCTTCCCTTGTGCGCACGAGGTTTTGAATCTCTGAGGTCCCTACAAATGAAGTGCGGGGTTGTGGCACCTCGTGGCCTCCCCACTCGTCCCTGGAGGACCTCGAGGGGTGAGCGTCTCGATTCGGTCCTCCGAGTTTTAAGGTTGAGGTTTGACCGCGGTCGTCCCTTCCGTCCATCAGTCAGACATTTTGTTTCGGCCACGTGCTAGTATCCTGAACTGTTAAGCTAACTTGCAGAGTTGTGATCTCATTTTGAGGCGTTGTTGATTTAAGACGTTTGAATTATTACTGCGTAGTTCCAAGTCAGTAGAATATGGAGGTATTTGATTTAGCCAAATTTTCCAAAAGAAAATACACAAGAATCTTCACAGTGCCTTAGAATGTAGCATTTGAATTCTTCAAATGTGCATAAAGCACTATTAAAATACTCAGCTAAGAGCACCGTTGTTCCTTCTGGGAAACACAACTGGGCTGGTTGTATATGGATTTTTTTGAATTTGAAATAACTACTGTTTTTTAAAATACATATACATGTGCACGTGTTAATTTCTCAAGAAATCAACTTAAGCCTTGCCCTTTTGTCAAAAACAGCCTAAAGTCGTGTGGCTATTTAACTTAAAAGGTTAGTCTGTCAGTTGCACTGTTCACATATCAGGTACTAAAGCCACAAGTGACTATTGGCTACTTTATTGGACTTAACTCTCCTACTGTAATCCACTGGTTTTATTAAATAAATACTTGTGTGCCAACAGTATGGCAGGGCCAGGAAAAGCAGTGTGAACGAGGCAGAGAGCAGCCCCTTCCCTCCTGAAGCCTCAGAACCGGGTGGGGCCCTCAGAACCGGGTGGGGCCTGTTGCATTGTGCAAGTTAGGGGCCTTGGGGGAGTGTCTTGGGAGCTAACCAGGATTGTGGGGTAAGAATGGCTCCCCTAGGGACTTAAGGGAGACTGAGTAAGGCTTAGGTTTTTTAAAAACCTTTAGGTTTTTAAATTTTTTTAATTTAAAAATGTTTTGCACAAAAGCATCATCATTAAGGTAAGTGAGAAGTTACAAAATGATTCTAAGTCAGCTAGTCACGGGGGCTCTATGTGTTGTGGAGCCAGCTGTTAGAGTGGGCTTGACCTCTGGGATCCTGTAGACTTTTCATCTGGGAAAAGAGGAAGAATCCTGTCTCTTGTAAACCTATTGGTATAAGACAAGAGGCTTTTAAATGCACAACAGTATATTCCTTGGTTGACCTTGATGTCATCGAGTGAGATAAAAGACTGAGGAGGGTAAGTGGAGTTTGATCTTCAGTGTTTTTGTTTGATCAGATGAGCTTTTTTTTCCTGTGAGTACGGCTTGTTTTTATTTTTATTTATTTTTTATTTTAATTGGAGGCTAATTACAATATTGTATTGGTTTTGCCATACATCAACATGAATCCTGTTTTTATTTTTTTATTTGGAAGTTTGAAGAAGGCCCTGGTAACACTTTATCTTCTTGTGTTCTTTAAAATACATAAGACAGACCAAGAGAATAGGTTCCATTTCACCTGTTACTAACAGGTGTGCTATTTACCTAAGGGAGTGACTCATAAAGAAGTACATAATTAAGTTTTTTCTGAGTCCAAAACACCTCTTTATATCAGAAGTTTGTTCTCATAGTGGAAAAATGGCTTAAAATGGCATTATAAAGTAATCTTCAAAAAGAATAGTGATCACTATTTTAAAATACAGGCAAAGGGTAAGAATTATTTTATACAAAATATTGGTGTTGTCAGTTGTTTCATTGAGAGCAAATTGTTTAGCACTAGAACATACCAGGTACACCACAGAAATTGATGGTGCTGTCAGATGTGGAAAGAGACACTTGCAGTAATGAGATACTGATACAGTCTGGATCTGGATCTGGAATTTAGATATATTCCAGAATAGGAGGAAAAAATGTCTTTATGTGAGGTTGTCATTTTCCTATTATGCCAGACATGCCACTGTTACGAGCACCTCATTAACAATGAATCTAGGGACATCTGTCCTTGATGTTCCAGTCTCTTCAAAGTTAGAAAGTCATGCAGTTACCGTGGTTTACAGTCTGTGTGGTGGCCTGTATGCTAAACTGAGACATTTCATATTCCACAAATAAGCATAATTTTTCCTTAGTCCCAAGATACTGACAAAAATTTTTTTTAAAATACATAATGTGAGGGGACTTCCCTGATGATGGTCCAGTGGTTAATACTCCATGCTTCCAATGCAGGGAGCATGGGTTTGAACCCTGGTCAGGGAACTAAGATCCTGCATGCCACATGGCAGTGGCCTTTTAAAGAAGGAAAAAAAAATCTATAACACAGGAAAAACCTTTCCCCCAACTTTTGGCATTTATTGTGTCATGATTTTAAACTCAAGGGCTTATTCAGATTTGCTGCATGGCAGCCAATTGGGTTCTTTTTCTTGTATTAAATAGGATATATATTTCTTGTATTCTTTAGTTTACAGCTTCAGTGAATGAAAAATTAGATACAGATAAGCTAAAAAAAATAGTAGGTATAGATTTAAAAAACTTAAAAAAAAAAAACAAAAAAAACAGGAATCTCACAAACACCCATTCTACCACCAAGATATTCTGGTATAGTCCACAGGAAAAGTTTTTTCCGAACTTGGATCTTGCTATTAATGAATATAACACCTTGTTAAAGTATAGTAAACATCTGTCTTGCATTGTTAATGTCTGCATAGATCATAATTTAACCATCCTCATTAGGTGGTTAGAAAGTTTTTTGCTGTTTTAATTAGTATTGTAACAAACATTTTGTAATGTGAATCTCTGCCAAATTGCTTTTTAGAATGGTTCTCTTTTTTACCTCCCCACCAGTAGGATGAGTGTTTCTTTCCTTCATACAGGCAGTTTTGCCACTTAAACACATTTCAGTACTACTAATGTTCTATTGTCATTTAGCAGACATTCTTTTAAAATAGTAGCAGGGTGGAAGGTCTGAAGGTTGGTTAACTCAGAAAGATGGGAATTGTCAAGGATGGCAAGAGTTACTTTCCATGTGTTTGGATTATTTCACTCACTATAATAACCATTTATTTTCTAACTAAAATAATTGATAACTTAATGATCTTTAATTCTCCATATTGTCTTTTTCCCCTCTTATAACTGTTGTAACTGATAATTGGGGAAGGTCACTCCAAGAGTAGCTAGTTAGCTTGTTCAGTAAAGAACCAGCCTGCAGTGCAGGAGATGCGGGTTTGATCCCTTGGTCAGGAAGATCCCCTGGAGAGGGAATTGGCAACCCATTCCAGTATTTTTGCTTGGGAAATCCCATGGACTGAGGAGCCTGGAGGGTTACAGTCCATGGGCTCCCAAGAGTCAGACACAACTTATCGACTAAACCACCACCAGCCAGGGAAATAGGAAATGAGACCAAGTGGACAAGATGAAAGGAAAATTCCTTGATCTCCTCTGTGGCTCCTAGCCCCAATCTCTGTAATTTGTCTACCATGTATTTCAAATTTTTCATGGGAAAACTAGAGTATCAGCTTTGCTGATAGCTACAGAAAACTAAAAAGTTGCATAGGAAATAGTTTGGATTTTTGTTTTTAGTTCTTAAGTGTTTATCTTAAATTCATGTTTGAGGAAAAAGAACTAATTTAGTTGGAAAATAAGGGATGAGGAAGAGTGAACTTGGCCCCCAAAGTTGTCATGTATCTTCAAGCAGAAGACCAAGTAACTGTGCCTTGGATCAAATAGTGGTAAGTGGTACACACAGGTGTACACTGCCTGCCAACATTCCCTCCTGGGAGGGTTTGGGACATAAGGAGGAAAACTAGGGGTGTTTTCCCTTGATTCGAACCTCCCGTTTATTCTCGGTCTGTATCAGGAGGCAGTGACGACATATGTCCCCATCCTGTACACCCTCCCTTGTAAGGTATTCTGGATCCTGTCACACTCAGGAAGGACTTCAGGGAGAGGGAAGGCCTAGTTAATCTCATATGCTGCTGACATAATGCCTGAGAACAGACGCCTTTTCCCCAAAGTCCTGTTTAGAACTTTAGGCTGGCTAGAAGGGTGCTTATGGCAGGCTTTCCAGGCCTGTCATCCTTGGGCACAGCCCTAAGTGAACCCTCCTTTGGTCTCTGCTTTCTGCAGTAATTTCCACTCTGCTGTGTGCTTTTTTGTGGCTCATCTTCTTGCTGTGACTCTGTACTTTGTTCTGGGGTTAACACATTTCTTTACTACATCCTTAGCCTTGCTGGAAAAGTTCAGGGACATGACTTCACTGCTGAGCCATACAGCCCTTCCCTGTACTCACCCCAATAAATTGTTTCCTCCTACTCATGGAGAAAATTAAAGGTCTCAGATATGTATTCCCTGACTTCTCACTCCCCACTTGTAAACTTACCAGCTCCTTTTCTTATCCTATCTCTTCTCCCTCCTCGAGAGAGTAGAATGACATCTCATTTTTAATACGTATCTTTTATGATTTGTTGTAAACAAATGAGTTTGTTTACTGATTACCTTTTTATGACTTGTCTGCTTTTTTGTCATTATTTCTTTTGCGGTATTTGGTTTTTTCCTCAGGGTAAAACCAATATGCTCAAGAAAAAGGTAACTATATGCATATACCTAGAATTTCCATATATCACAAAAGGTAACAGAAAAAGCTTGAGAGAGGTTGATTGTCATTTTAAGATAAAGAACTTGTAACTCAAAAGATTCTGATGTTTGTTTTTTCACCTAGCAATAGATTGTGAGGAGATAATCCTTATTACAAAAGAAATTTCACATAAAAAGATAGCATGACATTATTTATAATAGGGAAAGTTGGGTAACATGTTCATTAGGGAGTATTGTAATTTATTTTACATCATACCCCTTAATTTCTTTAGACATTAAAAAGTGTAGTTGTTAAGTAATACTGTTCCATGTTACTGTATTTAAAATATACAAAGACTGAAAAAAAAACCCAAAATATTAAGTGACAAATAGCAACATGCTTTGCATGTGATTATGCCTATCATCACAAAGTAGTTTCTTTCTATATCCAGGTTTCCTGTTTCATCCTTTCCTCAGTCCTCTACAATCCTGACACAAGTTCCTATGCCAGTTTTTCTGTGTTTGACTGTTGTAAATGCTCTTTCTCACATTGGAATATCCAGTTCAGTTGCTCAGTTGTGTCTGACTCTTTGCGATTCCATGAACCGCAGCACGCCAGGCCTCCCTGTCCATCACCAACTCCCAGAATATAATGGTAACTAAAATAGGCATGACCCTGCCATCGTGATGCTTGATGAAATTTAAAATCTAGCACTGACTCTTTTTAACCTTAATTTTTTTTAATAGATCAATAATCTCATTGTAAAAGTGTTAGATAAGAGTATGGAAAAGTTCCCAGGACAGTCACTTTTACTCTCCCTGAGAAGAATATAAGAAAGTGAATGTGTGACAGGTTACATAAATGAAAACATTTTATGTATTCATCCCCCCAGTGTCTCCTGGAGATGTCTCTCCTTGATGGACAAATTATCTAATTTTTTTAATCCTCCCCCTTGCCCCAGTAGCTTCTTATGCCTTATTTTATAAGCCTTTCTACATTTTTGAAAGTAATGCTTCACATTTGGGTACTACTACTACTCATTCTTCTCAAGTTTCCTTTGCAGGATCCCCAGGATTCCATCCTTGGTTCTCTTCGTAGGAATTCCATCCTTCCACTAGTCTCTGCTCTGATGACTTCCAAATACAGAACTTAAACCTTGAGCTCCAAATTATCCTGTCCAAGTCCTTGGGGATACTTTGACCTGGACTTTTCATGAGAACCTTAAACTTGATATCCTTTGTAGTATTCATTACATACCTGCTCCCCTTCCCGCGCCCAAAGCTGTTCCTTCCTATTTCCATCCAGTTGCATAGTTCCCATTTCTTTAAACCAGAACCTTAATTCCTCTCCATCTTCTTTCAGACCCAGCAGTTTGGTTTGCAGATTTGGACCACTTTAACATCTTTTTTTCCCTACCAGTTTCTTTTTCTTGATTCCTATTCTGCTGTTTGCTTCAGCAGACTTGTTCTCTTTGACTCTAATTAAAGCGGAATTTTACCAGTTGAGAAAAATGTCCAAGAGGTGATTTCACCCATGAGCTGGGAGGCAAAATGGCCATCTAAATTCCTCCTTATTTGGCTTTTGGCATATTGGTGTCATTCTGTATAACATTTTTGGATTCTCTGTCAGATATAGTCATAGAAAACCCCCAAATCAAGTGGAAATATTTAGTTATATTGCAGTATATTGCTTAGGTTGGTGGGTAGTTACAGTTGACTTTTTTTTTTTTTTAATGATTTGTTGGTTTTCCTTTTTTTAATGCAAAAGAGAGACATGTTTGTAGAAGATTTAGTACAGACAGGAATAAAGTAAACCACAAAGGTCCTTGTCATTCTCCTACACCTTTTCCCAGAGGTTATTTTCTCAGCTTTCACTGTGGCTAAAGCACTACTTTCTACAACAGTTCTACTTCACCTTGAGGAAACTGAGGCACGGATAGGTTAAGTGACTTGCCTAAGGTCACAGAGGTTGTAAATGGCAGGGCTAGAAATTGACCCTAAAAAAAAAAAAAAAGAAAGAAATTGACCCTAAGCATCTGTCTCTGGTGCCTAGCTCTCCTCAGTTTACCTTAAGTTTTCAGATAGGCTAATTTTTATCAGAAGACGGAAGACTGTCCATAAAGAGAAAAGTGGAAGGAAGGGAAGAAAGAAACAAAAAGATGTAATGGGCCTGTGTGCATCCTGAGAGCAAGACTTCTGAAGAGGAAGTAGAGTAGTAGCGAGTGAGAAGTTGTGGTGGTGTGGGTATCCCTGACTCTTAAATCTGTTTCCTTCTCTGTAATTGTGGCGGGGGGGGGG
>NW_011494815.1:2445167-2463160 GCF_000754665.1 Bison bison bison | reverse complement strand
AAAAAGAGTAATGAGTTAATTCTCCATAAATGTTAGCAATTACTAGAGTAGTATCTTTGGATTTTATATGGGAGGATAAAGATACTAACTCCTATTTTCATTTTAGAGCTATCAGCATCTCATACATGTTTGATTACTCATTAATGCCATTAAATGTGTTAGGTTTACTGCAAGAATGCCTTTGGCAGTTAAAACTTATTTGCATCCGTGTAAATTTATCAAAACGTGTTTAAAACTGGGAAGTGTCAGTCAACCACAGAGCAAGAATGGCAATAGAGATTAGCATGGTAGATATTTACACAGTAGACTTTATTAAATCATCAGTATTCAGAATTTTCACATGTGATACTCTTGGAGGGGTTTGAATTCTGAATTTCAGGAACTCTAAACGAGGAGATTTTGTGGCCTGAAAAAGGAATATAATAGCTAACTGTTCTCTTCCCTAGAAATAGCTTTTTTACATATAAAACAAAATGATCTTGGTTTTGAATTAAGAGCTCTTGCATCTTGGTCTTTTCCTAGTGTCAAGATAATCTTAGTAAGGATTAATGAGACCAGAGGTAGAAGTGTGTTAGTCCAGAAACCTGTAGCCACAATCTCTTAGTGACCTTGCTGGAAAAGTGAAGTTGTCTTCTCTTGTGTCAGTCTGCTGGGCCTTGTGGCCTAGAGGAGTTTATGGGTGGGATGGGCCTAGAAGAGGGGTGGGCATCTTCTCCTGCACTTGTAGTTAAAGCGCCTCTTGGAACAGACTTGGGAAAAGGACTAAGGGGTAGGGCGTATTGTGTCTTCACTTAACATCTTAAGAGCTGTAGTTTCTGTCTGGAAAGTAGAGTTAAAATCTTTATTTGTAACCATGGTGTGACATTTCACCCTTGATATCTATTAGAATATTGTTATTAAAGGCTTAATCATTTTTTTCATTATTTATAACTATGATCTGGGTCTAAGTAGAGGCTGCCCCTATATGTGAGTGATTTGTTGGGTATTTATGGTTGGAGGTTTTGCATTGTTCTTTGTTTTCTGTATGTTTCTGAAAGCTTTTCTTCCCTGCTTTGTCACCTACAGGTTCGAGAACTTGTCCTGGACAACTGCAAATCAAATGATGGAAAAATTGAGGGCTTAACAGCTGAATTTGTGAACTTAGAGTTCCTCAGTTTAATAAATGTAGGCTTGATTTCAGTTTCAAATCTTCCCAAACTACCTAAATTGAAAAAGGTAAGTGGTTTTTCTTTTAACAATAGAAGAGAACCATTCTGGGGAAGGGAAAAACAAACAATTCTATCTGTAAGGAAGCATTTAGTGTAGCAGAGAGCACATGGCCTTTGTAACTGGGCAGATCTGGAACTCAGCGTTCCATCCAGCTCTGTCATTTCCCTGATGGGTGAATCTTTCTCAGGTTATGTAATCTAAGACTCAGTTTCCTCACCCATAAACTGGTGATACCACCTGATCTTGCGGAATTGCTATGATGTTTGGAAATAATACATGTTGGATGCTCAATAAATAGTTATGATGAATAATTTAGTACTCAATAATTGTTAAGGATTTGTTGCTGTAATGTAGCTACATTTTGTTCTTAGTATGCTCTGGTTTAGGAATCATGGGTTCCTCCTGCTTTTCATGTTTAATGTTGATTAAGGGAGGATTTAAGTATAGACCTTTCAGATTTGTAGCCTATGATATTTCAAATCCATTATGTAATTCTTAATGACTAGGGAGTTTAAAATGTGTTGTGACTGACTGAGAATTCATTTAAACAAAACTGCTGTATTTCCCTTGGCTAGTTAATGGTCCATTGTTAGGGCTTTATTGGTCTAATTATAAACCAATCGCTATCCTCTCTAACACTGTCCACCCCCACCCCCCCCCCCCAAACAGACACACACACCCATCCCTGCCACGCACCAAGAAAAAAAAAATTCTCAAGAAAAATGTTTTTTGTGTCTTGGCACGTTAACCTGTCACAAAGCCTCTGCCAGAACTGAAAGAAACTTAAGATCTTCTAGCCTTGTTTATAGGCACATACCCAGCAGTAGACCCAGACAGGTACAGTAATTTGCCTAAAGCCACCCACAGAAGTGGTTTAGTACTAGAGCCAAAACTAGAACCATAGCTCTTATTTGCTAACCCACTGCCTTTTCCATTACATATAAAAATGTGTGTGGTCTTGGCAGTGTTGCAGAATTCTCCACTGTTTACCTAATCTCTTTATTAGGGAGTTTAAGTTGAAGCTTCATCTAAGAAAGATGCACATAGAAAACTGAAATGAAATTTAGGCAACAGATAGGTAGGCTGTTCCTATTTGCTTGCTTGAATCTTGAGAGGGACTTGTTTTTTGGTTAAATACATGAATTAAAATCCAGAAGCGCTATGTGTTCTAAATGCTCAGGCAGTCCTCATGAGTTTCAGGGCAACTCTGCTATTAAAAAGAATTCTGTTATATTTAAATTTGTAAATTTCTTTTCTTTTTTCTGTTAGGTATCTACTTTAGAGGTTCAGGTGTAATCCATTTTTGCTTATGTAGGTTATCATGACATTGGAAACTCCGTAACTGATGGCATTTTAGCCTGTATCTACATAAACTTGATACTGGCAGGTCCCTACTGTGTGTTTTGTGTTCTCTTCTGCTTTCCTAGCACCCTGGTACATTTTCCTGAATTACTGTGGTCTCTGTACTGTCATACTTATTCAGAAAGTCACAAGAAGCAGGTTCTGAAAGAAATGTCACGCGTTTCCTAAATTACACATTGATTTCATTTCAAAATAAATATGCCACTGAATGTTTTGGCAGATTGCCTTGTTATCTCTCCTCCCTAAGATACTCATGTTGAAAGGTTGTGAATATTATATATGTCGATATTGTAACCAACCAAGAGAAATTTTAGGTATTTTACTGGACTGCCCATGAGAAGGGGGAAAAATGTATTGAAATGTTGTATTTTTCTCTTCTGAAATGCTTAAAAACACCTAAACAGGCTTCTTCTCTTTTAAACTCTTTCTTTCGGTGAATATTTAAATTTTTAAGAGTTCTGCTCTGCATCGTGTACTTCATTTCATTGCATGTCAGACTAGATTACATAAATTTTTATTCTGTTCTAGGTGCCTAGCATAGGGAGGAGCACTGAAGCTAGGCTCCCTGTGCAAATCATAGGCTCACCACTGTAACAGCTGTGTGATCTTGGGCATGTTGCATAGTCTTTTCTTGGTTCATTTTCCTCATCTGTAAATGGGGGTAATAATTCTACTTACCCATAGGGTGATTGTGAGATCAAATGAGTTCATGGATTTCTAGTTCTTCGAGCAATGCCGTAAGTACTTGGGTACTTAACACTTAAGTACTATGTCAGGATTAGATACAGTTACCATTGTTGTTGCTGGCAGTTAAAGTAGAATTGAAACCAGCTGTCTGGCCTCAGTTCTCTCATCTGCGAAATAAAGAGTTTGAATTAGATGCTCTCAACGGTCTTTACTTTTTCAGGCTCCAATTCCTTTCACTGTAATATTCCTTGGTGAAGGCTCATTCCTTCATTGGCATACCACTTACCACTCAACTTGACCTGCAGCAAAGAAATTAGAATTCTTGTAAAGGCTAGTGATAGATTCGTGTAAGAAGTGTCCTCTGGGGAACTGGTTTCCCCAGCCCTGAAGCTATTGCCCCATTCCCTTGCTTGAAGTCATGGAACTTCTTTAAGGACTTGTACCATTCCTATAGCCTTCAGGGCAGCATTCCCTGGTGGCTTCCAGATGTAGAACCCCATGGCAAGTCAGCACTGAGCAGAAACAGATTAGGTTTCAAGTGGGCATCACAAATTTTGCTTGACACACAGAATAGCTGCTTAGAATGCACTTACCTTTCCTGGCACATATAGCGTATGGCAGCTTCTCAAAGAATTCTAATTTGTTTTGACCCACTTCTTAGGTTAGAAAATGTAATCACTGATGTTAGGGGCCAAACTGTTAAAATTGGCAGCTGATTAAGAAAATGCAACTCTCTCATCCTTACACATCTCTCCTTCCCTGAAGTGTTCCTAGGATCTATAATTTGGGTTTAATCAAACAAAATGAACATACATGCCCTAATAAAAAAGAGGTCATTGGTAAGTGTGTGAGAGCTGTATTTGTTATTTCTAACACTTTAATGATACCTGTTTCTCTGTGTGTTTGTGTGCTGTGTGCATTTTCTCTTAACAGCTTGAGCTCAGTGATAATAGAATCTGTGGAGGTCTGGATATGTTAGCAGAAAAACTTCCAAATCTTACACATCTAAACTTAAGTGGAAATAAACTGAAAGATATCAGCACCCTGGAACCTTTGGTAAGTAATTGAGAATTTGGAAACCAGGACTTATTTGGTCATTTTCATTTTCATATTTCTTTATTGTGAGGGAAATAACTGGAAATAATAACTGAGAAGGTGGTGGTTTTTTAATAATACTTTGTATAAAAGGAGTCCAGAGTAAAAGATCAGAACCTTTAGTTACACGTGTTTCTGTGAGTTTGCTCTCCCTCCCTGTTTATGGTGGCCGCTAACTTCAAAGGGGAAGTCTTTTCTTTTTTGTTCTTTTTAAATGTCATATACTGACTATAGCCTTAACCATTTATCTTAAAAAATTTTCCCCAGACTGGCCAGGCTATTCTATACTTTTATAGAAACGGCTGTCTATATTGGGTTGGGCATCTGATTTGATGGAACAGGCCAAAGGCAGCTCCAGTGAGTTTTAGGTCTTCTGATTCACAATTTTGAGCTCCAGCTGGCTCACTCTTTGCATGGGAACCCCCAAATTCTCCTCCTCTTACATGCTGGGATTAACTATGGAAAGTTACATTTAAGTGCCAGTTGGGTTATAGACTTTGTTGTGTGACCTTGGGCAAGTTGCTTCTTCTCTCTGGGCCTCAGTTTCCTCCCTTATGAAACAGGAAGGATAGTGATCCCTGCCTTACTTATCTCACTTAGGAGTTCTGAGAATAAAATAAGGTAATGTACTTACTTTGTAAGTTGGGAAGCTGTGCTGATGGGGGTCTAGTTAAGTGGAAGTTGTAGTGACCAGAAAAGAGCTTATGAAGCAACGTTGGGGGCCTGTTGCTCTCCTTTGCTCCATGAATTTTGCCCCCCCGCCCCCTTTTTTCCCCCCTGTTATAGGTACTCTCAGATACTTGGGCTCCTTCCTTTCTCACTAGTTCTGTTTTCTTCCCAGTTAATGGTGGGTGGGATAGCCCCACAGACTCTCTTCTTTTGATGCCACCTGGAAATTCCTATGATTTCGAGATTGTTAACTTGACTTTTTCCCCTAAACATGACATTCTGTTCACAGACGTAGAATTCAATTTTAATGAGACTGATGAAACTGACTTTTTTCATATCACCCAAGGAAGCCTGTGGCAGCTTTCCTTTTTTCTGTTTTACATAAAGTCAGTATTTCCATTGGACTTAACTTGCAGACATTAATTGGGAGAGGGGCTAGTCAGGAGATAGGAGCTGTCTTTCAGGATCCAGCAGAGCAGAACTCAAGAGGAAAAGGCATCCTTCTGCTGTCTCTTATCTTTTCTGACATGACAATATATTAAAATACTTGAACTTCTTATCATTTGCATAGAATATTGATATTTCAAGGGAAGATAAGAGTTAAATTATGACTTCCTTTAATGAAGATTTCCTGCTGGAACTAATAGTTTTTTTCTCTCCTAATAAGTAATTGAGGCTGTATTCCAGTGTAAATTTAATCACTGTTTACCAAGACCCTTGTTTTTATGTTTCGTTAAGTGGAGTGCATTTAGCTCATTTCTCATAAATGTTGGGAGCCTGTTGCTCACCTTTACTCCATGTTTTGCCCCTTTTTTTCTATTAGGTACACTCAGACACCTGGCCTTCCTCCTTTTTCACTGTTGTTTTCCTCCAAGTCAACATTTCTTGTGTATAAACAGACTTTTATTGCAGTTTTCCTTATTCAGAGATGTTAACATTTGCCCATTGTATCCTCATGTAATGCAGAGAAGAGAGGATGTCATTTTAGAAATGAGGAGACTGAGTTTAATTACACAGCAGCTTTAGAATAAATGGTGAGCAGGAATTCAAGTCCAAGGCCATTCTTTCTACTGCCCTTGGAACCTGTTCTCTTTTTAACGTATAAATTTACTCCATACCCCAAAAGACCTAAACTGGGAGTTCCAGTTCTAAATAAGCTCTGATGGTCTCCCTTCGGTCCCATGGGCTATACTAAGCCTTTGTTGTGTGTTCAATGACAGCCCTGTCAATTCACAGTAACTGTAAGCACAGGAACCCCCTGTGTCTAGAACAGAGTACCAGGCCATACCTTTCCATGCTAGATCACTGGCCACTGCCTAATTCTCATGGCAACCTTAGTCATCTTTGATGTTTCATCAGAAGCTTTTGTCAGTGTCCTAGCATTCAGAGGCAGAGCAGAAACAAACGTTGCGTAGGGATTGTTTGCACGAGTGTTCCTGACCTGATAAGTGATTTATATAGTGGGACCCTTTGGCAGTGAAAGTCTTAATCCCCTGAAACAGTGAAATATGAGAAATAATCATTATATAATATTTACCGTTGTTGGAAGATGTACTGTGTGCCATACACGGTAGTGGATGCTTTATGTATGTTATCCATGAATAATCTTCAACATTTCTACAAAATGGATTGAAATAACATGGCCCTCATTTTACACATGAGGAAGCTGAGGCTTAGGGGAAGCTGAATCCCTTGTCCAGAGTCACATACTTGGCCTGCCAGTGACAAAGCCATGGCACCGCACACCCAGGACTGTCTGGGGAAGGCAGAGCTCCTGCTATTCTCCTGAACTTGCTGTTCCAATTCCTGGGGGTGCTAGGTGGGTCTCCTGAAGTTATAACTTTAGGATAAATAAAACTGTAGGAGGAGGTGAAGGGGGGAAGTGTTGGGTCCATTTTAACTTCTGAAAGTATTCTTCAGTGGGGAAAACACCATCTCATCCTCATCAACCACATGCATTTTGAACACCGTCTACGTTGAGCCCAGTTCTTACAGTCAATGCAATGATTGTGAATGCCTCTGCTTACTACAGGGACATTAATCGAGAGACAAAGAAGGCATCAATTCAAACTTCCTTGGACACCTTTTTTAAGAGACCTGGGCCATCCAAACCATCCCCCAAAGCCCTTCTAAATTCTAAGAAGGCAAGCAAAATTATTGTTAATAAAATGTTTACTGTTTATTATGGCTAGCCTATTAGTTTTAGGCCAAATTTCTGAAATGGTAGAGTTGTGATTTTTTTTTTTTTTTAAGCAGTATTTACATATTACATTGGGATCCTGAATAATCTGTGTGTAGTGTATTTGGGGTCTTAAAGCACACTTTTAGCGCTTTAAAGTTCTAGAGTACTCCAGTTATTTGGGGTTTGTTGTTTATTTGCTTTCACTTCATTTTCTAGCATACTGTTCGGCACGTCCAAGTTATTCATAATGGTTCCGTTCTGAAGAAGTAGCAAAAAATGTTATAGATTCAGAGTTTCAGAAACTGGAAAGCCTTGGAGGCCCTGTGTACTAGGCTAGTCAAAAGAGTTAGAAAACGGGCTTGGAGCACTGTTGAGCATGATCAGGAGTTGTATGTATTTTTGCACATCCATTCCTAGGAAATAATGTTGACCAATAAATGGCTCGTTCCTTTGAGCGAAGAATTTTATACTGAGCCTCTGTGGGAAAGCTGCCAGATTTACTCATGGTTCTATCTTAAGGGGTATAGTGTCAACATATTTGTGAAGAGAAAAGTTTCCCCAGTTACCTGGTGTGGTATTTCAGCATTTTTTTCCTCTTTGGCAAGAAGTCATATCTGGACTTCTCGGGGTTGGGCTGTCCTATTCTGAAAGCTACATGACATAAAAGTCATTCTCCCTACAATCAGGACTGGGGACAGCTTTCTTAAGACTTTAGGTACTAACTTAATAAGCACAGTATTGGATCCACAAACTCTTGGATAACTGCACATTGGTGTTTTGAGGAATACATTTTCCTGTTGCTATAATAACCCAGTTCCGTGTTCCCTGCCTGGCTCTGTGTTCCCAAGGGCTGTTCAGTGAGAATAAAGCCAGTGTGGGAACCTTTTTGATAAGGAATATGAAGGTTTGTGGGTGCAGGGGTCAGCAACCCTTGCCTCTACAGGACCAGGTAGTAGATCTTCTAGGCTTTGTAGGCCGTATAGTGTCACAGCTTCTCCACTTTGCCATTGTAGCACAAAAGAAGCCATACGTAATACATAAACAAGTGAGCATGGCTGTGTTCCAGTAAAACTTAGTTTACAAACACAAGAAGCAGGCCAGAGTGGGTCAGCCAACTGTCATTTGCCAAGGTCGGCTTTAGAGCAAAGATTTTTAAGTCATTTTGTAACTCCCAGCAATTACCCAGATACTTCAAGTCCTGAAGACAGAGTTTTGTTTCATTTCTGTATCTTCCCAGGTGCCTGTGAACGTTGAAGTAGATTTCCCTGTAAAGCATCAGTCTTTAAACAGCATTTATTTTTTTGCAACTTACTTCATAAAAAGATCCTCTTAGTAATATTTAGAGAATGCCAACCTTTTTGTATTGACTCAGAACCATTGAAAAGTTAAGTTTATGAATCCATATATCCGTGTTCCCCACCCCCACTCCCTATTTTAAAAGGCACCGAGCCACATAGCCGTTTACATTTTGTGTTCACTCTTTATCATTTGCTCCCTCGTTTCCTCCCTGGGAGGGTCTGTTGTCACTTTCTGTTGCTATCTGCTTACTTGCCTGTAATACTACCTCTGCCCTCCCGATCTCTTAATTCACCCTTAATCAAAACTTAATAGACCTGGTATTGAAATACTAGTACACTGAGGTAATAAATGATCTGAGTAGAATACACAGATATTTTCCTATCAGTTTGGCTGCTCAGAAAACTTCTTGGGCCAAGTGTTTAGATCTTAACTATTTTAGATAATGAAACAGGTTTCAAACAAATGAAGTATTGCAACAAAACTTTAAGGTATGGTAAAATCAGAAGAATTTTGTAACAGGAAGGTCTGGTAATAGCATCAGTCTTTGCCCCCAAAACTAAAAAAGAAGAAAAGAGTGTAAAGTCTCTTTTACTTTCGAAGTTTCAACCCTGAGTTCCCCTTGTTTTACCTCAGCTTGCATTGACTCCTGTCTTCCAGAAAATACTTATATCCCCACACCTTGTACTTTACTTTGTTCCATTCTCAAGTGTTTCGCATCTGTGTCCCTAAGTAGAAATGTCAAGGACCTTGATGCTGACTGAATTGATACGACTGAAAAAAATGTTTCCCCTATTTTCCTACCACCCCAAAAGCACTGATTGCTTGATAACCCAGCATGGTCTTATTGGTCATTTGATTACTCAAGTCTCTGATTTGTCTCATACTGTAAAAAGATCCACCTTTAATATTTAAAATTCATATTTCTTAAGATTATTCATTCATAGTGCCAAAAGGAAACAGTTCTCTGAGAGGATAGAGGTAGAAGGGGAAGACTAGTTAAAAATCTAGTGACCAGTCATAAAGATTGCGATGGACTTGAGATGTTTTCCTATGTACAAGGCTGAATAGGTAGTAGCTTATTGAATTCAGAGCCTAGAATTTTACCATTTTAGGAGATGGTTTTTGTTGCTTATGTTCCTTTGGTTTAGGAGGTATGTTTCTTGATCCTTTTCTTCAGAAAAAGTTGGAATGTCTGAAGAGCCTGGATCTGTTTAACTGTGAGGTTACTAACCTGAATGACTACCGAGAGAGTGTCTTCAAGCTCCTGCCCCAGCTGACCTATCTGGATGGCTATGACCGAGAGGATCGTGAAGCCCCAGATTCAGATGCCGAGGTGGATGGTGTGGATGAAGAAGAGGATGATGAAGGTGAGTGGGCACTGAATGCCCTTGCTATCAAGAAAAATAATCCATGCACGTAGGCCTTCTGTTAAATTTGGGGTTCTTAGGACGTTGAATCTGCCTGCAATGCAGGAGATCCAGGTTTGATCTCTGGGTCGGGAAGATCCCCTGGAGAAGGAAATGGCAACCCAGTCCAGTATTCTTGCCTGGAGAATCCCATGGACAGAGGAGCCTGGCAGGCTACAGTCCATGGTATTGCAAGAGTTGGACATGACTTAGTGACTAAACTACCAGGACCTTGAAGTCTTCAAATGATTCAAAATAGACAATGGTTTATTAGCTAATTAGTTTTGAATTTGGAGCCTAGAGTTCATAAACTGTGCTCCGACCCATTGAAGTCGTTTATGGTTTACTAAAAGGACCATTGCCTCAAGTCTCTTGCCTTTCTCCTAGCAGTTCCCCTTTCTTGACTACTGCCTATTTATCCTTACCATCTCACCTTTGTCAGCACTTCCGGGAACCATTTTGTGATGCTGGAGTTCCTGTGTGTGCCCGAGCATTCCCTCGCTTACCTTTCTCATAGCACTTGTTACTCTGCCATTCTTGCCTGTTCTGACTTTGCTATGATTATCTTATCTCTTTATTCACAGGCCCTTGCACTTAGTGGGTATTTGGTACATGATTTTTACATTCAAATATAAATGTCTTTGCTACTTTTGATATATGGCTGCTGCTGCTGCTAAGTCGCCTCAGTCGTGTCCGACTCTGTGCGACCCCATAAGACGGCAGCCCACCAAGCTCCCCGGTCCCTGGGATCCTCCAGGCAAGAACACTGGAGTGGGTTGGCCATTTCCTTCTCCAATGCATGAAAGTGAAAAGTGAAAGTGAAGTCACTCAGTCGTGTCCGACTCTTAGCGACCCCATGGACTGCAGCCTACCAGGCTCCTCCATCCATGGAATTTCCCAGGCAAGAGTACTGGAGTGGGGTGCCATCGCCTTCTCCATTGATATATGAGTTTTAAAAGGTAATGATTTGAAAGCACTGTATGTTGAATTCCATTTTCTCTTTAATAAAGGAAATAATCTCTGGCTATAACATGGAATTAGAATATACTTTTTACTTTAGACATTTGATCAAGGTTTTTTCATCCTGTTACCTTTAAGAATCTTAATATATTTTCTACCCAAACTAATCCTGCTTAGCTTGTGCTTTCCTTACACAGTGACTTATTTAGTAAGAGTCACTCTTAGGATAAAGGTTTTTCACCTGAGAGGCTTAGAGGAAGCAGAGCTATTAGTTATCACATCAGTCAGCATGAAGAAAATTTACTTTCCTAGAATTCCTCATGTTGCTGGAATTTGCAGTATTACTATATTTGAAATATTATTTTTGATATCTCTTTAAAGATAGAAGTTTATAAGGCAGAAATAATCAAGAAAAGTGAAGAACACCATCAGGAACCTTGGTTACAATCAGTAGCATAGTATTCTGGAAACATTTTACAGTTTTGTTTTGCAGCAGATGTGAGACAAGGCACAAAGAATGGGATGTTAGATGGTAAAGTGAATAGGATGCTGAATAGGATGCTTCATCTTGTTCCAGATGTTCATTTCACTTAGTCCCTTCACTGCTGGCTGTCCGTTTCTCTTACAAATCAGTCTGGTTATCTATTTAAGTTCACCTTAAATGGGTAGAGCAGCCACTTGTGTGCAGAAACCTGACGAGTAAAAGGCAGTTCTTAAGAGCACGATCAGTCAGGTGAGTATTTGAGAGTTTCCTGCATGCCAGGCTGTAGGAAATAGTTTTAAGAAAAAATAAACATGGTTCCTGTCCCCTTGGAGCTTACTGTCTACTAAGAAGAGAAATGTTAAGTAATCGTAACTAAATAAATAATCATAAGTGAGCAAATGTGTGGTAATGGAGAAGGACCCAGGTACTTGTGTGTGAGCATATGAGCTGAGATTGTGGGTCTGGCCTGAGGAAGTGATGTTTAACTGAGACTTGAAGGCTGAGCCAGTGTTAGTCATAGAGGAAGGAAAGGGAAGAGGCAGGAGAAAGCACAGTGAGCTCCAGGACCTGGAGAGGTAAGAACTGCTTGACTAGGGGCCTGCACCAAATGCGGTAAAGATACAGGACACAGGTGCCTGGCCACCACCACTGTCCCCGTCGTGGAGTTGTTACGGGTGTTCTCCAGGTTCCTGATTTGCACAGCTGGTTTGTGGTGAAACGGGTTAACACCAGAGAAGGAGGTTGGTGAGGGTATTTTGGTTGTTTGGGGGTTTTGTGACTTTGTACTATGGAGAATTTGAGACATAGACAAAGGTAGAAATAACAGTAAAACTATTAGGTTCCCATTACTGAGTTTCAGCTGTGATTGGCTCATACCTGATCTTATTTTATACACATGCACTCCTACCCACTTCTCCCCTTCCTTATTTTGAAGCAAATTCTAGACACTGTATCATTTCATCAGTAAGTATTACAATGTACATAGGACTCCTGGCCTCTGGATTTTATTTATCTCAGGTCAGAAGAACTGAGCCTTAGCAGCTTTTGAGGAAGGGAGGTGACTGTGGTTCATGGTTTTTCCCCTGATATCGGTGTGGCCCAGCATTTGTCCATGGGCCAACCCGAAGCTCCCTGCCACCTCAGTAGGTATACCTTATGAGACACACAGGGTGTTTGATGTGTTCCTTTTGGACTGTTTTCAGAAGGAGAAGATGAGGATAAGGAGGAGGATGAAGATGGTGAGGAAGAAGAGTTTGATGATGAAGAGGATGACGATGAAGACGAAGATGTAGAAGGGGAGGAGGATGAAGATGAAGTCAGTGGGGAGGTCAGTGCACCTCCTGGCTGCCCTGCTTCCCTCTTGTAATTAAAGTGTGGATTGTTTGAAAAAGAAAAGTCTTCTGAAGAAATTAGTATACTTGTAATTAGACTAATAGTGGTCTGACTAATTTAGCTTTTGTCCCCCTTTTAGTAAGTATTAATACTAAATGGAATGCTTATGAATGCTAAACTAGACAGTGCTTGGCTCTGCAGAGTATGTTTTGACCCTTTAACTTTGGGAGGCAGTAACAAGTTGAGTATTCATTCGTTAGGGTGAGAAAGCTGGGAACATTGAGAACTGATGAGATGTCCTTCCTTTTGTTGTATTGAAATGAAAGGTATCTTTACCAAGTCTAAATTTCTTGTATATCCAGCTTAATGAAATAAGTACATTACGTACCTTCTGTGATAAACAGTTAAGGATGCAAAGTTGAGTAAAAATGTGGTCATACTCTGAAGGAGCAGAGAAGGGGGTCTAATTTATGGGACACGTAGTAATAATAGAATCTCTGAGGAGCTGAAGAAGAAGCCATAGCTATCCTTCTAACCATAGAAGGATAGGAGAAAGGAGTGACTTTAATCCTAATGGGGATTTGTAAAAACAGGCCAAGAAAATTAGATGTCATTAAAAAAAAAAAAAAAGTTCTTTTATAGTACAAATATAAGACTGAGCATTTGTATAATCTTGTAGGTAGCTAATGAAATTAAGTTTCTGAACGAAGCATTTTATTTAAAAAGGTGGGGTGGGGGGTTGGATATAGAAATATTTGTCCAGGGACTTCCCTGGTGGTCCAGTGGTTAAGAATCCACCTGCCAATGCAGAGAACATGGGTTCAGTTCCTGGTCTGGGAAGATCCCATATACCTGGGAGCAACTAAGCCTCTGCGCCATAACTACTGAAGCCTACAGGCTCTGGAGCTCATGCCCCACAAGAGAAGCCACTCGGTGAGAAACCCAGTGCACCGCAACTGGAGAAGAAAAGAAATCTCTGTCCAAACCTGCTTTGAAGTTGAAGGTTTTAAAATTAATTCTGGAGTTATCCATTGTAAGTTGTATACTAATGAAACATCTGGCAAATACTTCTGAAAAGCAGTTTTTAAAGAAAATTTTTAATTAAGCCCATTAAAGAAAAACCAGCAGCTCTCAGTATCTTAAATAGATAAAAGTAACATTACAGTTTTCTCTTTGAATGAACTGTTAAGTTTATTGACAATTCTTATTTTTCTTTGTACTTCTTAGCTGGGCAGAATTAATCTAATAATGGTATGCTGTTTAACATTTTTAGGAAGAAGAATTTGGACATGATGGAGAAGTTGATGAAGATGATGAAGATGAGGATGAAGACGAAGATGAAGATGAAGGTGGGTTAAGGCATGCACTTTGGTCCCCCTCAGTTAAAGATCAAGGGAAGTGTTCATTAATACAGAATTTGAAATCATGGAGAAGAAAATAAAATACCTTTGGCCCTAGTGGTCTTCAGAGGCACGGATAAAAGGCCTGTTTGTGTGTGTGTGTGTGGCTCATCCCCTGCTCTACAGCAGGGGGATGTGTAATGCCTGTGTGAGGGAAGGAGGCCCTGGCCTCACTCCCCGCATGTTGTGTTTTTAGACCCCATCATTTGTGTTACTGTTAGGCATGAGATGCCTATGTTCAGAATAATTGGAGTGTAATCTTTGCAGGATAGATAAATAGCACCGTTCCAGTTTTCCTTTCCCCACCACAATTAAAACCAAAGAAACTCTTGTTTGTTAAAAAGTAGATTTTAACACTTGTGTAAGTTTCAGAGCGCTGGATTGTTTGCTGTGCTTTCTGTGAGTTTATACTTTTCCAGCAGCATCTTCGCTCTGTGCCTGTTTCAGAACTAAATTTACTTTGGATATAGCAGTGATCAGTGCCTGGTCTCTGCCTCCACGGAGATTTTTAAAACACAGTGCAGATTTAGTTAACTTCATAAAAAGTAATCATGAGTTTACTAGTTGAAAAGACAGAACAATATGAAAGTCTCTGTGTCTCAAATACCTGGAGTCTAAGAAATCACTTAAAAGTGAATATGAACTACAGTTTGAGTCTTGCCATATTCTAGGCTAAGTACTTTGCACTGGTTCACTTAGTCCTCAGAATAACCCTATGGAGTCAATGCCGTTGGCCCCATTTTACTAGTGAGAAAATAGGCTTAAGGAGCTCATCTGCTAACCATTAAATTCATTGTTGTTGCTTCCATTTGCAGCAGTTAGGCACACTATACATATGCCTTTCCAAATGTCTCAAAGTGAATTTTTTTCTCATACAGAAGAGGAAGAAAGCGGGAAAGGTGAAAAGAGGAAGAGAGAAACAGATGATGAAGGAGAAGATGATTAATAAGACCCCAATAACCTGCAAAAAAAAGAACTGTTCAGTATTGGTTGGACTGCTGACATGGATTTGGTAGCTTTTTTTTTTTTTTTTTAAAGGAAAAAAAAAAAAGGTAGCTGTGATACAAACCCCAGGACACCCACCCACCCAAAGAGCCAAAGAATAGTTCCTGTGACATTCCACCTTTCTCCATTTAGTCCCTCTTGGAAATCCACCACCAAGCTTGGGGACTTCACCCCAACAAAATTGTAAGCGTTTGTTAGGTTTTTGTGTAAGACTTGCTGTAGCGTGGATAGCTGTGATTGGTGAGTCAACTGTCCGTGGCTACCAGTTACACCAAGATTGTAACAGCATTTTTACTTTCTGTACAACAAAGAAGCTTTGTAAATAAAATCTTAACATTTTGGGTCTGTTTTTTCATGCTTTTCTTTTCAAAGACACTTTTTTACATTAGGACATTGTGACAACTGGCAAAAAAATATTTTTAAGAATTTAAGTGAAATAAACACATTGCTCTTTGATAAAGCCTAGTTGTATGCTTACATTTGTAAATTAAGACTTTGTAAGCCTGTGTTAAAACACTAAAGAACTGGTTTCTTGGTGTTTTTTTTTTTATTAGTGGTTGTTGAGAAATACACAAGTGTGTAGGATCTTTGAGCATTTAAACCTAATCCTCAATGACTGTGGGAGTAAATGAGGTAGGTAGACTTCTGAAAAATGATGTTTGAAATTCAGTGCTGTGGAACCCCTGAAAGGCAGTAAAAAATCATGTTAGGTTCAAATAATAGATGAATTAAGGAAAGGAGGGTCATGTAACGGAGAAGAGTCCCAGGAGATCTGAATTGTAGTTCTGGCTCTGCTGCTGGTTTCCTGTGTGACCTTGTGTTGCCCTCTGGATTACCTCCCAGTCTATAAAATCGAGGGGGTGTGACCAAATGGCTTCTCGAAGTCTTTTGCAGCACTGATGGTCTCTGACCCTCACTGACAGGAAGGTCTGAAGGAAAAAACGAGCTTTGTGCTAAGGCTGAAACACGTAGGGATTGACTGACAGGTGAACAGAGTACGGTTTGTTATCAAGACAGGCGTGCTGAGGAGGAGTGACATGTGAAAAGCTTGGCCCGGGAGTGGGTAGGCACTGCCTGAGGTCAGCTCGGCAGCTTTTTTTTTTTTTTTTTTTTGCAGAAAGATGGAAATTTGGTCTCTTACAGATCTTAAAAGGATTTGGGGGAGGAGTAAAATACTCTGCAGTCTGTATGCAGTGGTTCAATACACGTGTGACTGTGTTTGTCAATAATTTTTGTAGTGGAAGGAATATCTGAGGATTGTTTTGGTAACTTATCTGTAAGCTACTGGATGAGTGGGTTTTTACACAAGTAAAAGCAATGTTAAAGATTGGAACCTGATCTGAATTCAGTTCTAGCAAAAGTTACATAGTGTCAGTGGAGCCCCCTGATACTGGGAAAGATTGAAGGCAGGAAGAGCAGGGGGCAACAGAGGATGAGATAGTTGAATGGCATCACTGACTCAATGGACATGAGTTTGAGCAAGCTCCCAGGGATGGTGAAGGACAGGGAAGCCTGGCATGCTGTAGTCCATGGGATCACAAAGAACTGTACATGACTGAGCGACTGAACAACAACAACTAGGCTTTAGAGTGGAAGTTGCTTTTTACAAAGGAATGTTAGGAAAATTAATTTCCAATTTGACATATTTTCCCCAACACAAGGTCTTAATCAGTGCCCTTTGGCACACCTTCAATACATTATAAAGTGATTTGTACAACCTACGCGTCCTTAGGTTTTGCATATATTGTCAAATAACAAACAGTAACTTCGGATGATTTTGTTTCCTGCTTTTTTCAAGTTTATAGAACTTTTTGGTATCTTCCAAGCTCCTGGGATATGCCAGGCTCTCCCTGGCTGGGCAAGAGGGAGGGGGTTGGGATGGAGACAAGCCAGTCCTTGGATGCTCACCAGAAATGTAAAGAAGAGAAGACACATGGGAGTGATACTTACCAAGACCTAGAACAGGTGGTCCCGTAAGAGGGTAATTCAGAGGTAGGAAGGGCAGCTTTAAACTGGGAAGATTTGTATTCGAGCCACACACGCGGTTATGAGTGACTTTAGAAATACGAATGGAGAAAGGAGGGAAGAATGATGGACAGAGGTCACGGGTAGGGAGTTGTGTATGCTTGGGTTCAAATAGGCAAGTTTGAGTAGAGAATGAGGAAGAAGAGAGGAATGGCAGGTGAGACAGGAGCAGTGATTTGGGACCTTATCCCAGGGGGTCTTGAACGGCAGAGCTTTTCTGTGCATTCACTTTACAAAATGTCATTTTGACCTATGACCTGTGGCCAGTGAGGATTTCTAGGGAACTATCAGACCTGCTTTTCCTTGTCTTAAAATGAAAATTTCCAGAAGCCTGTAACATGCAGACCTCCGATAGGGCCTTGAGGCCCAGGTGCTCTCAACTAAAGACTTAAACTTCTTGAGAAACAGGCATTTTGGTGATGAGGTCACAGAGCAAACCCTGTTTCTGGAGTTCTCTCTCCTCTGAAGGAGACATTAATGGAGTGGACTTGATGCCAGCTTTTGCAGTGAATGTTTTAAACAGCTGGGTGGGAGCTGTGATGGGCTGGATAACTGGTCCTTACCTGTTCCTGCAGGGTAGGGAGAGGGGTCTCTCCCACACACAGCTGCCCTCCAACCAGAGTAACGACCCTGTTCTGTGCGACAAGGAATGTCATGATTGCATTTGTCTTTAAAATACAAAGGAAGGGTTAGGGACTTCCCTGGTGGTCCAGTGGTTAAGAATCAGCCTTGCAGTGCAGGGGGTGCGGATTCAATCCCTGGTCAGGGAACTAAGATCCAACATGCTTAGTGGGCTGCAGCTAAGCCCACACGCCACAACTACTGAGTGAGTCTGTGTCCCACCAATGGAAGATCTCACAGGATGCAGCTAAGACCCG
>NW_011494815.1:2424810-2445067 GCF_000754665.1 Bison bison bison | reverse complement strand
CAAATAAATATTTAGAAAACAAAAGAGAAGTATTGCTCCCTGTACATACAGGGAAACAGGCGTAGGAAAGCATCAAGGACTGGCCCAAGGTTTATGATGAGAAGCAGTGAAAGAACCAGGCCCTGTTCTCAACTTTGCTCTTACCTTTAGTTTACTCCTGCTGTAGGAATCCCGGCCCTAAAAAGTGAATGACACTTCTGATGCAAATGCAGAGCACTTTGTGTAAAATGCTAGCCCACACTCATCACCACCGCTGGGACCTCTACCTAGTACACGTG
Organism: Bison bison bison; assembly: GCF_000754665.1. Classification (NCBI taxonomy): domain Eukaryota; kingdom Metazoa; phylum Chordata; class Mammalia; order Artiodactyla; family Bovidae; genus Bison; species Bison bison. The sequence goes on along the minus strand of NW_011494815.1, from coordinate 2,444,789 downwards.
CGAGCAGAGTTAGAGTCGTTTTCATTTCTGGCATCCTATTTGGGCTGCATCACCCTCCCATCAGAGAAAGATGAGACAGAACCAAGTGGTTCTGTCCCTAGGCTATGACCTTCCCTTTTCTCCAGTCCTGTCAAGTTGTGCCGACATCAATTTTAATGAGACTGGTGATACCACTGTGTTGACAGTTTGAAAAGGGAGTCAAGTTACCAACTGACTTAAGCTTCACCTGCCAAACAGTTGCTCTGCAGGAAAACCACCAAGATTGAAGCAAGTGTAGAAGTTCTTTCTAGAGCCAATTAGGTCAGCTTCCTAATCTCCAAGTATATTACAACTTGTCCCAGAGGTGTCAGAAGGGCATTACAAAGAAAATGACCCTTACTCTGTCTTGTTAAGGGGACTTAACCCAGACCAGCTTGTGAATGTTCGTTAGAGTACTGCCTCAGCCCAGCCCTGGAGAAGAGGAGTGCAGGTATGGTGAGGGAAGCCTCAAAGAGAAGCCAGAGATCTGTTCTAGCCCCAGCCTGGCCACTAGCTAGTATTTGACTCTCCTGAGTCATTTCCCTTCTGGGAACCTTCAGTTCCTTGACTGGAAATATGGAGCCCAAGCTTAAGTGAGCTTGCGGCCCTGATATATACATCAGAACGAGGTATATATACTCCAAGTTCTAACCAGCAATAGACATGATAGTAGTTACTCAAGCTGTTACTCCCACCTACCCCGCCTTCCTGAGGAGCAGGTAAGGATTTGGGCTGGTGGAAAATATGAAAGCTGTGCCTTAGGCTGATGGAGTAGAAGGGGATAGACCTGTAGCAAGAAGTCAGTGAGGAGGTGGTTACCGTTATCTGGACAAGTGTGCGTGAGGGCTGCACCACTGAGACTGATGGTGAATGAGGTGTCTTCTAAAAACTGCAATAGGGATACTAGTAAATCCATTTTACTACTGCAGTGTTGGAGAAGACTCTTGAGAATCCCTTTGGACTGCAAGGAAATCAGTCCAGTCAATCCTAAAGGAAATCAACCCTGAATATTCATTAAAAGAACTGATGCTGAAGCTCTAATACTTTGGCCACCTGATGTGAAGAGCCAACTTATTAGAAAAAGACTCTGATGCTGGAAAAGATTGAAGGCAGGAGGAGAAGGGGATGGCAGAGGCCAAGATGGTTGGATGGCATCACCGACTCAATGGACATGAGTTTGAGCAAGCTCCAGGAGATGGTGAAGGACAGGGAAGCCTGGTGTGGTGCAGTCCGTGGGGTCGCAATGAATCCAACACTCCTGAGCGACTGAACAAGTCAGACTAGTCAGTCTGGGGAGTATCTATAGCCTTATAGACTCACCTTAGCATGTGCAGGATGTATGTCTGCCCCTGGGGGGCACTAATGTTCTGAGTTGGAGGGAGGGAGGGAAACTGTATTCCTCACTTCACAGCTGTGGAAACTGCAGGATTTAGAGGTGAAGAGCCTCCAAAGTGAAGTAGCCAGTAAATAGCCAGCCTGGCTGGAGTTCCAACCCAGCTCTGCCCAAATTCACAGCTTCTGCTGATGGCTAAATGCTCCTCCTTAGGGCTGTCTGGCTCCTGACTCTGTTCTAATGAGAAAGTTAGTGGGCGTATTTCTTCTCAGTCTGGAGCAAAGTAGATGCGGGCTAACATGAGGTTCAGGGCAGAGTAAGAACAGAGCTGGTTTTCAGAATTGGGACCATGAAATGCTTTAGGGGTGCAGGCAAACAGTGAATGTTCTACAAATACAACTACCACTCTTAATCATAATACTTTCACACTGAGAGAGGCAGCCCTGCCATATAACAACTTAGTGAGCCATCAAAAGACACTGCTTCTTGGAACTCAGTTTTCCATTCCTAAATTGGGGCTGCCCTGCACACTCTCTGCATTAAGTTAATGAGTATGAAAGTGCTGGACACCATGAGGGGTAATGTGGAGAACTGCTGGGAACAGCCTACACCATGGGCTTCTCTCAGTGGCAGACTAGGCTGGCCTGCATGCAGCCAGGGTTCTGCACAGCAATGCACCGAGGAGCTGCTGCAGCAGCAGCAAGTGGGTGAGAAGTGGGCATCTGAGCAGAGTGGGTGCTCAGGCCCTGGAGGAGTCGGAGTGGGCGACAGGACCCTGGGGAAGCAAGTAGTCCTCAGGATCCCAGCCAGCCCCTAAGGAAGGGAATTCCTTGACTTTGTCCATTCCAGTGCTAGGTCAGGACCCTGCCTTGTCCCTGATATGTCATTTGGTTCCCTGGCTGCTGGGACACCAATCCATTGTTACCCTGTTTCTGTAGCCACCTGGTGCTCCCTGCCTGTCGACATCCTATTCTACAACCTCTCTGCCAAGCTTAGGCCTGACTTGTCCTAAGCCCCACTTCTAACACAAGGATGATGGTCCCCAGGTTTTCCATAGTATGCTGCCGTTTGCAGAGCTCACATCTATTATCTTGTTCCAGAGAGGCAGTGTGAGGATTCCCACCCCATCTTTCAAACGAGGGAACAGTCAGGGTGACTGTTGCAAGGCCCCCAAGTGCAGAGCACTTGTACTTTTTCCTTGCCTTGGACTAATCGAGGGGAAAAGGCCAGGGATGAGCCAGTAACTAGACTACAGGACACAGTCCACTGAGCTTGAGTGAGCTCATCTCAGAGGATCCCTTACATGGATGGGAACTTCTGAAACTCAGAGCGCTCAGGTGCTTCAGCAGGAGGAAGATAGAGGGAGATGGAAGAAATGAGGCTGAGGAAATCCAAGTTCCCACATCATGGGCCACTTGAGGTCTCTCAGAGTCCCACCCAGGACCCATCCTCTCTAGGCTGCTCAAGGGACCTCACCACAGTTGTGCTCTCCTGATGCCTCTCGGGAACTTTCCGTGACTTTCTGGCACCACACCCCTCAATTCTCCTTTCCAGCCTTACTTCCTTTCCCTAGTTCCCACACACCCTCCTAGCCATCTGAACATTCCTGTGTGTTTCACCTTGCTTGTGTTGCCTCCTCTGTCTGCACTCTTCCTCCATCTGCATAAGCAAATTGATCCCAGGAACTTCCGTGGTGGTCCAGTGGTTAAAGTCTGCCTACCAATGCAGGGGACACAGGTTCCATCTCTGGTCCTGGAACTAAGATCCCCCATGCCGTGGGGCAACTAAGACCATGCACAGCAACTACTGAATCCTTGTGCCTCAACTAGAGGGAAGCCCACGTGCCCCAGCAAAGATCCTGCATACTGCAACTAAGACCTGATGCAGCCAAAAATAAATATTAAACAGACAAAACATAAGCCAAAGAAGACCCATCCCAGTTTCAAGAGCCAGTGCAAAGGCGTTAGCCTCTCTAATGACCCAGCAGACAGGAGACTTTCCTCCCTGCATTCCTTGTTCAATGACTTTGATGGCCTTGTTCTCACTGTGCTGGCTCTGGCTGCTCTGCTCCCTGCCTCGCCTCCCCTGCCAGGAAGTGAGAGCTCTGGGTTGTAGGCCTGAGTCCCTTCGCTGTGCCTCCCACACGAATGCACTCAGTGCATCTCCTCAGTGATTTTTACCCACGGCTTCCTGGGGCCGCCGTAACCAAATACCAGAGCCTGGGCGATATAAACAGCGGACATGTGTCATCTCACAGTTCTGGAGGCTGGAAGTCCAAGGTCAAGGTGTCGGCAGGATTGGTTCCTCCTGAGGGCTGTGAGGGAAGGATCTGTTCCAGGCCTCTCTCCCTGGCCATCTTCTTCCTGTGTCTCTTCAAGTGGCGTTCTTGTGTATGCGTTTGTGCACAATTTTCCCTTTTCTATAGGGACATTTATCTTGGATTACAGCCCACTCCAATGAACTCAACTTAATTCATCTGCAATGACCCTTTTTCCATGTAAGGTCACATTCTGAGGGACTGGGCATGAGGACTTCAACATATGCATTTAGGGGAGGGGTCATAATTCAACTCAGAACGCCAAGCATAAGAACTGTGAAAACCTCTGGGCAGAGAATGGCAGTCACATGCTGAAAAGCCCCCACTTGGGTGTTTGGACTTAAAAGCAATGTGATTAAAAGGTGGACCTGGGTGCTCAGGTTTGGAGAGGAGAGTCAAATACAAATTTTTTGTGGACACTTTTTTTTATTTCTCTTGGGAATATATTTAGGAGTAGACTTGCTGGGTCATATGGTAATGAGATAATTAACCTTTTGAAGAACCACCAGACTGTTTCCCAAAGAGGCTGCACCATTTTCATTCCATCAGCAGTGTATGAGGGCTCCAGTCTCGCCACACCTTTATCTGTCTTTCTGATTCTAGACATCCTACTGAGTCTGAGGCGGTATTTCACTGTGACTTTGATTTGCATTTTCCTGATAGTTAATGACATTGAGCAACTTTTCATGTTCTTGAAATATTGGAATGTTATCTTTTAACACATTAGGATCAATCTGGTTGGGCTTGAGTTGGCAGTATCACATGGTTGAGACCGGGTTGCTATAGGGTGTTCTGGTGTACTGGGACTGTTTCTAGAGATGGTTGTGAATTGAGCAGGCAACCACGTAAGCAGTCAGACTGGGGTTGGTGATGAAGATCTGGGAGTTACCCAAAAGGGTGTACATCTTGAAGTCCTGTGAATGGATGATATTCTCAAGGACAGCATGAGGGAGAAGGAGTGAAAGTTGTTAAAGTTTTGGGGACTCTTGGAAGTTAAGAGTGAGAGGGCAAAGGGGAGATAACAGATTCACTGTTTTTTTTTTTTTTTTTTGCTGCTCCGCACAGCTTGCAGGATCTTAGTTCCCTGACCAAGGATTGAAACTGGGCCACCACAGTAAGAGTACCTAGTTTAATCACTGGACTGCCAGGGATTTCCCTAGACCCACTGCCCTTAACTGGGGTGGTGAGGGGGTAGGACCTTTCAGACAGCAGGGTACGGTGGAGGGTGAGGAGGAGATGAGGCTGGTGACAGGCACAGACTGTCAAGATGAGATATGAGGAGGGGGACGGTCCTCCAGGCCACAGGCAGTGGAAGCAGGCCAGGGGGCAGGGGCTCAGGATGAGACTTCTTTCTCTCGAAGTCTCTGGGGCGAGAACTCTGGGCAAGCAGGTCTCACATGCCTGGTCTCACACGGTTCTCGCTACTGCTCTCTGGTGGTGGTGGTTTCCATTCGGCAGGAAGTTGAGAAGGAACAGGGCTGGGAGTAGAACCTGGGCTTCGCTTATTCCAAACACTGTGATTTTTTTTCCAGGACCCTATTCTGTTTCAACCTCCTGTGGGGGCCAAGCTTGCAAATAGATTATTATCATGTGGAAGGAATTTGGGATGGGGTCTCAGCTTCAGTGTTGATCCTTCAGACAGACCCTTCCTGACAACCTGTGTGAAAAATGTCCCCCTGTTAGTCACACACAGCATTCAATGGCTTTCCTTCACACCCTCCTTATGACAGTTCATGATTTTATAGCAATGTGTGAATATAATTTACTTTCATCGTAAACTACATTTACTATAAAATGCAGTTTATAGGAAGAGGCCCCACACTCTTTGTTCCCCAGTCTACTCCTGGTTCTTGGCATGGTGCCTGGCATGCAGCAACCCAAGAATCATTTGTTGGATGGGTGAGTGAGGTGGCATTTGGAAAGTGGAGGCAGGTATGGTGTGTACCCCATGACAAAATCCTTCCAACAGAGATAGTATGAAGTGACTTCCATCTCCCATACTGCCCCAGGTGTGACAGTGGGCTTGTTCACTCTGGGACAGTATAAAAATGATGCTTCTGTTCCAGAGATGAGGACCAAGGTTGAGGAAGCAGGAACTGGATGTAAGTCAGGGGGTGCCCATCAATGGTGCCTATAAATGGAGCGACTGAGAGAACCTTGGGAGAAGCAGACTCTTTGGCCATTTGACACCAGGGCAGGTCCTTGGTGGCTGGGGGTTGGGGAGCTTGGGTGGATTAATACTTCACTTCTTCCTCAGAGGAACTTTCCAGAAAGCTGACTTCAGGGAATGGTCGTGTTCACCTAAGAGGCTGAATGCAGCCTGAAGAGTAAATACATGAAGTCAATTACGCCTCAGTCTTAACTGTCATCTTTCCTTTCCTGTGCTTAGCCATTCAGAAAATGTTTATCAGCACCTATGAAATGTTATGGTCTGTGCTTGGTGCTATGGATATAAGAGGAAACAGCTGAGGCCCTGCTCTCAAGGAGCTCTTTGTTCTGGAGGACTCAGTTACAATACAAGGCTCTAAGCCACATAAGGGCAGAGGTCTGGTCTGTCTTGTTTGTTCACCATGGTGTCCCTAGAACTTTGCCCTGGGTTTAGCACTGACTAGGTACTCCAGATGGTTCCAACCCAAAGGAGCTCACACTCTATAGAGAGAAAGACAGACAAGAGGCAGTTCCATAAAGGAGGGAATAAAGAAGGTCATGCAGGAACATGGAGAAGGCTGTTAGGGAGATCAGAGAAGGTCCTGAGAAGAAGTGACTTCTACCCTGAAGGACTTGCAGAAGGACCTGCAGAAAGCAGGGGCTCAGCATGGTGGGTGTAGGGAAAGAGGGAGTGTGCAGGTTCAGGAAACCACCTGTGTCAAGGCCTTGAGGAGAGAACACGATCCTTTAGAGAACTCAGAATAGTCCACTGTAACTAGAACATGGAGCAGTGACAAAAAATTAATCAGAGTTCTAGGTTGGAGGAGGCTTTGCAGGAATTAACTTCAGGAGGGGCCAAGCACAGTTGAACTAGCTACTGAGGTCCCAGGCCCCAGCGTCTCAGTTCTAGGAACTATGTCCAATCCTTGACCTTGACCCTTACGACCCAGCACTCTGGGTGCCGCAGTTTCTCCAAAACTAAGTTCTTCCTTGCCCTTTCCTTCCAAAAAAAAAATCCCTCATTGGTTTTGTTTTTAAGACCTTCCCACATGTCCTCATCCATTTCGACAGACTGAACACTGACTCATTACCCAAGCATGGAAACTGGCTTTAAAAACAAGAACAAGAGTAGAATAAAAATTGCATCTTTTCCTCCTTATTTGTGGTAGGTACTAAATAAGTGTGTATTTTAATGTATTGAAAATTCTTATTTAACCACAAGTAACATTAGCCCAACTTCCTTTCATGGTATCATTTTTTAAAATGTGACGTCACCTTTTTTTCTTTAATTTCCACTTATATATGAATTATGCAAAACCATAATGGTTTTCTTTAGTCAAGTGACTGAGTTACTTTAGTGCTGGGTTTAATTTTCTCTGTAATCAAGGCCTGTTGCTCAACCTCACCCAGCTGTGAAAAGCCATTTAAACTTGAGAGACCTAAAGCACGTGGCATCTAGTTTAGACATTGCAGATGAATGAACCCCGCTGCAATCCCCTTGTTCCTTGGTTACTTTCTTGCTGTCCATCCAAGCTCCTCAGTCCCAGCCACTGAAGGCCTGCTCTGGTGTCAGGTGGCCAAAGAGTCTGCTTCTCTCAAGGTTCTCAGTTGTTCCATTTATAGGCACCCTTGATGGTCACACTCTGACCTACACCCACTTCCTGCTTCCAAACTTGCACTTCCTTGGAACCCCTCAACTTTAGGACAACTCCCCCCACCCCCAGCCCATGGTCCATTTTCCAGCTGCTTTTTAAAAAATATATAATTTTTTAAATTTATTTATGTATGGCTGTGCTGGGTCTTCACTGCTGTGCAGGCTTTTCTCTAATTGTAGTGAGTGGGCTTCTCATTGCAGTGGCTTCTCTTGTTGCAGAACACAGCATCTAGGGTGCATGGACTTCAGTAGTTTTGGATCATGGGCTCAGTAGTTGTGGTTCCTGGGCTGTAGAGCATAGGCTCAGTAGTTGTGGCCTATGGGCTTAGCTGCTCCGAGGAATGTGGGATCTTCCCAGACCAGGGATTGAACCTGTGTCTCCTGCACTGGCAGGCAGATTCTTTACCACTGAGCTATCAGGGAAGCCCCTTCCATCTGCTTTTAACAACTGAACTTTTTTAAGAAAAGATCCATTTTTGCCTCCTCTGTTTCCCCATCATCCCTTGGCCACCAAATCTGTTTTCTCTAGCATTCCCCCTGCTCCCATGTTCTCCACTGAGTTCTTGCTCCTCATTCTTATGCACTGCTCTGGGCCTTCAGCTCTGTGGGTCTCTCCTCCTCAGGACACACTCTGCTTCTCTGTACTTCCAGGGCAGCTGCACAAGGCTCACTCCTCCACTGCTCAGTCCTCTGCACACTCTCTCCTTCAGGAGTCAACCTAGTCAGTCTTTCCTCACTCAGAATGGCTTCTGGATTTCTATCTCCAGCCCAGACCCACACTGAGCCTCAGAGCTGCCTCTCCTCCTACCTAATTAACAGTTTCACCTGTATATTTATTTTTAATATTTATTTACTTTGTCTATGCCTCGTGGGACCTTCAATCTTCTGTTGAAGCATGTGGGATCTTTAGTTGCAGTGTGTGGGATCTAGTTCCCTGACCAGGGATTGAACCTGGGGCCCCTGCCTTAGAAGCCTGGTCTTAGCCACTGGACCACCAAGGAAGTTCCTCACCTGCATATTTATACCAAGTGTCCCAACCTACCCTTCTCCCTTCCACCCAGAAATGCCTCTTCCTCTCCCTTCCATTGTTGTTACTTTGCTCATTAGTTCTGGAAGTCAAGAGGAGAATCAAGTTTGCTTTTTCCTTCAAACTTATTTCTCAATTTTGTTTGCAACTCAGTATACGGTATTTCAATACGTGAACCATGAACTTCCAGATGTTCAAACTGGTTTTAGAAAACCAGAGGAACCGGGGATCAAATTGCCAACATCTGCTGGATCATTGAAAAAGCTAGAGGGTTCCAGAAAAACATCTATTTCTGCTTTATTGACTATGCCAAAGCCTTTGACTATGTGGATCACAATAAACTGGAAAATTCTGAAAGAGATGGGAATACCAGACCACCTCACCTGCCTCTTGAGAAACCTATATACAGGTCAGAAAGCAACAGTTCGAACTGGACATGGAACAACAGACTGGTTCCAAATAGGAAAAGGAGTACATCAAGGCTGTATATTGTCACCCTGCTTATTTAACTTATATGCAGAGTACATCATGAGAAACGCTGGACTGGAAGAAGCACAAGCTGGAATCAAGATTGCTGGGAGAAATATCAGTAACCTCAGATATGTAGATGACACCACCCTTATGGCAGAAAGTGAAGAGGAACTAAAAAGCCTCTTGATGAAAGTGAAAGAGGAGAGTGAAAAAGTTGGCTTAAAGCTCAACATTCAGAAAATGAAGATCATGGCATCTGGTCCCATCACTTCACGGGAAATAGATGGGGAAACAGTGGAAACAGTGTCAGACTTTATTTTTTGGGGCTCCAAAATCACTGCAGATGGTTATTGCAGCCATGAAATTAAGACATTTACTCCTTGGAAGGAAAGTTATGACCAACCTAGATAGCATATTCAAAAGCAGAGACATTACTTTGTGAACAAAGGTCTGTCTAGTCAAGGCTATGGTTTTTCCAGTGGTCATGTATGGATGTGAGAGTTGGACTGTGAAGAAAGCTGGGAGCTGAAGAATTGATGCTTTTGCACTGTGATGTTGGAGAAGACTCTTGAGAGTCCCTTGGACTGCAAGGAGATCCAACAAGTCCATCCTAAAGGAGATCAGTCCTGGCCGTTCACTGGAAGGACTGATGCTGAAGCTGAAACTCCAATACTTTGGCCACCTGATGCGAAGAGTTGACTCATTGGAAAAGACCCTGATGCTGGGAGGGATTGCGGGCAGGAGGAGAAGGGGAAAACAGAGGATGAGATGGCTGGATGGCATCACCGACTCGATGGACATGAGTTTGGGTAGACTCTGGGAGTTGGTGATGGACAGGGAGGCCTGCGATTCATGGGGTCGCAAAGAGTCGGACACGACCAAGCGACTCAACTGATAGGGTATTGCAAGAGCCCTAGGCTGGAAGGCAATCCAGGGTCCTAGTCCCAGCTCCACCGCGGCTTTCTGGATGGCTTGTGGACAAGTCAGTGAACTTTTTGAACTTTATGCATCTCATATAATAGGACCAGCAACCACTTATCGAAAGCTTACAGGCCAAGTACTGTGATCAGGGTGATCTATACGCTATCTCACGAATCTTGGGATGTAGAGTCTATAATTTTTCCAGTTCAGAGAAAAAGGAAAATAAAGCTCAGAAGGGTAAGGTATTCATGATCAAGAGCAGGGGTGGGCTCGAACCAGCTCTGTAATTGTAACTCCAGAATTCATTCTTTCCATTACACAGTAGGGCGCATTCTCTCCACGCCCAAGGAAGCCAGCCTTCAGCCTCCTTAGGGGAATGTTTGCTCACCGATGCACGCACTCTACGACCGTCAGAGGTTACGCTCGCGGCTCTGAGCCGCACTCCAAGCTCCAGAGAAGGCTGTTGGACTTCCTCTTTCCGCCGCACCTCTCTACTGCAGGGTGGCTCCGCCCCCTAATCTGATTGGCTGTCGGGAGCGAGGCCGTGCTTGGGGATTGGCTGCCCGGCGGCCAAGGACTGACGTGGCGGGGCCGGTGTGTGGGTCTCGCTGGGCTACGGACCTAACGCTCTAAGGAGGTGGCGGGACCCTGACTGGCGGTGCAGCAGGGAAGCGTAAGCCACCACCATGCCGCTGGAGCTGGAGCTGTGTCCTGGGCGCTGGGTGGGCGGGCAGCATCCATGTTTTATCATTGCCGAGATCGGCCAGAACCACCAGGGCGATCTGGACGTGGCCAAGCGCATGATCCGCATGGCTAAGGTGAGGGGACGGTCTAGACAACTCGGGCACTAGCCCGGGGGCGGGGGCCGGGGTAGGGAAGGGCCTGGAGGAAGAGCGGCCTGGGCCGGGGTGGGGCGGGGCTGCGCAGAGACCGAATCATCCTCGCTCTGCCTCTCTGTGCCCTGCATCTGGCCTGGCGTCCAGCTCTCCAGGTCCACTAACAAACGTTTTGAATCCTGTTCTTCATCCCTTTGCCACCCTCCTGATTTGTTTGCATTACTACGGTTGCTCCCTAACCCGACCTCTCTCGCCCCTTTCTGGTGGCAGAATGATCTTTCTGCAACACAGATTTGATGAGCCTTCAGTGGCTATGCACTGCCACTGTAGAGTCGAAACCCTTTAATAAAGTCTTCAAGACTTTAATGACCTGACCTCTTCCAGCCTATCATTTTTTAAATCTCTGACATTTTCTGCGACAGTGAATTACTTCCAGGAAGTTCCTGAAGTTGCTGTTGTCTCTCTCATCTGCCATTCCTTGTAATTACTTCATAGAATTTTGAGAATAAAATAAAGATGTAAAGCTCTTAGTACAGTACGTGGCAAATAGGACTCAATACATGTTAGCTATTAGTGATATGATGTTAATGAACGCTCATGCTCCCACTTCTCTTGGACGCTTTCTCCAACTCCTCCTGTCAGAGTTGGGTTCCTGTAGTTTTTCCCATGGCATTGCATTGTCAGTGTCTGTTTAAACTTTCTCTGTTAGACTGTGAGTGCTCTGAAGGGGGGACCTGTCACATTCTTCATTGTAAACCCAGTCCCCAGCATAAGATCTGCACTGTGATTCCTTGATTTAGAGGTAGTTCACTAAATCTTTTTTTCCTTTCACTTCCCTTCAGCCAGAGTTGTTCTGTCATTCATAATTAGGTTTTCTTTTACTCTTTCAGGACTTAACTCTGCTTTTATGGAACCCTACAGAATCATAAAGATACTTTATTTTGGGACTTCACTGGCAGTGCAGTGGTTAAAACTCTACTTCTACTGTAGGGGATGTGGATTTGATCCCTGGTTGGAAAACTAAGATCCTGGGTGCCACGTGGCCAAAAAAAAGAAATACTTTTATTTTAAATTTTTATTTAATCATTGAAGTATAATTGATTTGCAATAATATTAGTTTCAGGTATACAACATAGTGATTCAATATTTTTATAGATTATACTCTTCCATTTAAAGTTATTGCAAAATAATAGTTGTATTTCCCTGTGCTGTACAGTATATCCTTGTTGCTCATTTATTTTATACATAGTAGATGGTACTTCTCAATCCCACACCCCTTTCTTGTCCATCACTCCTTCCCTCTCCCCACTGGTATCCATTTGTTTGTTCTCTAGATCTGTGTGTCTGTTTGAAACCTAAGTTTCCATCAACAAACGAATGGATAAAGATATAGCATGTATGCACAATGGAATATTATTCAGCCATAAAAAAGAGTGAAATCCTGTCATTTACAACAATGTAAATGGACCTGGAGGATATTATGCTTAGTGAAACAAGTCAGAGAAAAACAAATACTGTATGTTATCACTTATGGGTGAAATCTAAAAAGTAAAATATGCTTTTAAAGAGTAACAATTGCTAACATTTTTTAATGCTTACTGGGTCAAGTGCCTTAAATGCACCACCTAACTTTCAAATTTGATGCAAAGGGTGTGTTACACCTTGACTTATTTGTCAGTTTGCTTTTTTGCCAGTAGAGAAGCAATAAAAGCTTGAACAAAGAAACCATCAGCAGTGGGGTAAAACAGGGACAGTGATTGTGTTTTCTGAACCTAGAGTTGACCATAGCATTAAACAGATACAGAAATGTACCTCATTTACGAAAGAAGTGGAGAAAAGAAGGGGAGGAACTTTCTGTCCTCCCAGTACAACTGCTGTCGTGTGGGATGTGGTAGAACTTTCTCTGATCTCTCCTCATTAGTACTTTCTGCTGTTTTACTTCACTTTACTACTTCCTATAAAGGGAAGGTTTGCCTAGACGGAGACAAGCTTTGTAACCTCTTGAGCGTAAGTCTGCTTCTTGAGGCAGACATGAGAAGCAAAGGAGGGAAGCATTGCGCTAGGAAGACCATGTCGTGCAGCCTCCAGGAAAGCCCTCTGGCCGCCTCTGCCAGAGTCTCCGCACAGTTTTGGTCAGGTCCCTCTAGGCCTTGGGGTCTTTATCTAGACAATGAGGACTCTGTCGTCCAAGGTCACTTTCAGGTCTAATGTTCTTTGAACTTCTTTCTAGCATCAAGTTTTGACCATGCCATTTTGTGGCTCTTCCAGGAGTGAAAGTGACGCTCTGAGCACAGACGTTTCTGGAGCCCAGGTTTCCAGCAACATGAAGACCTGTGTGTCTGTAGCAGTGTCAGTGAGCTGAGACTTGAGAGAGTTTCCCTTAATCTTTCTACCGAGTGATTAAAAAAAAAAACAAACAATTTTGAGAGCTTGGAGGCTGACTGGCAATAAAATTATAGCTTTTAGAGTCAGATAATCCAGCTTTTATATTATAGCTTCTGTTCAGTAAAGCTGGGGCATTTCTAAATTTTTCTGCTTGCCGTTACCCCAGAATCTCTTGTTCAAACAAGATGCCATATAGAAACCACATGTGCAGAACAGCTAACAGCCACCCCCATCAGGGGCTCCTCAGAAAGTTATAGGCCTTGGAGCTGTTCCACATGGCCATTTGTACAGATAGAGAAACTGAGGCCAGAGATAGGGAGTGACTTATCTAGGAGAGTCAGAGTTAAGGCAGATTCTTTTCCCCCTAAATTCTGGTCCAATGCTCATATCCTCTGCTGAGTTATACAACTTAAAATCTTGATTGTTTGATTAATTATTTTTAATAGTATAATGTAAAGCAAAGTCCCCCCTGCCTTTTTTTTTTTTTTTTTTTTTTACATTTTAAGAGGGAAAAACAGAGGGGAACTCCTATCCCCAGCCTTTTCTTCTTTTGAGACTTCCTTGCTTCTGTTTCTCTTCTTTGGGAGTTCTTAAGAACTCTGTCATTTGATGTTGGCATTTGTTTGTTTGTTATATGTTTGTTTGTTAAATGTTTGTTAAATTTACTGATTTGTTTGGCTGCATCAGGTCTTAGTTGCTGAGCCTGAGTGAGAGAGTGAGTGGTCTGAGTTGTGGCATGCAGGATCTTTTAGTTTTGAGGTATGCGGAATCTAGTTGCGGTATGTGGGATCTAGTTCCTTGACCAGGGATTGAACCCTGGTTCCCTGCATCTGGAGCATGGAGTCTTAGCCACTGGACTGGCAGGGAAGTCCCCTTGATGTTGTTTTTAAAGATAATGGTTTAATAGCAGTTGCCCCAACATTTCTCTTCTGAGAGCCCATGACCAAAAATTAAAGGAACCCTAATATGTTGCAGGAGTGCGGGGCCGATTGTGCCAAGTTCCAGAAGAGTGAGCTGGAGTATAAGTTTAATCGGAAAGCCTTGGAGAGGCCATACACCTCGAAGCATTCCTGGGGGAAGACATACGGGGAGCACAAACGCCATCTGGAGTTCAGCCATGCCCAGTACAAGGAGCTGCAGAAATATGCCGAGGAGGTTGGCATCTTCTTCACTGCCTCTGGAATGGATGAGGTGAGCCCTCTGCCATTTTACCAGACCTAGGGGACAACAGGTGGCCTGGTGTCTTGGTGTCTTTGACTTCAAGCCAGCTGCAGGCCTTGCTCACTTTACACTGTTTTGTGCTTTCTGAGCTAGAGTTCCCCATAACGTTGACCAGGTAAATGTCCAACTAAACAGGAGGCCGGGGGGATTGGAGGCCCAGTGAGATTTGGAGGACAGAGAACTATGGTTTTCAAAACAGGCTGTCTCTGGGAGTAGGGGGCAACCACCTGGAAACCCAGCGTCCCTCAAGCCAATGGGAGATCCCACTGGGCCAATTTGCTCCCAGTGGAAAGTGGCCTAGACTCAGAATCGGGAAACTGCAGTCCTAACAGGAGTCCTCCTGTTGCCAGCTGGCTGTGGGTGATCTGGGTGGGGCGACACTGCATCTTCTAGAAGGGAGTGGCTCCCAGGATGGCCATGCCCACATCCTGGAAGAGACCAGCTGGTGCCAGGTCTCAGGTTCCATCTGCTCTGTGACCTGCCTCAAGACTCCTTCGTGGGCTCTTTCTTCAAATATAAAAAAATTTAGTTATAAAAATAATGTCACAGAAAGTTTAGAAAACAGGGAAAAAAAGGAGAAAAACTGACTCATAATCTCTACACAGCAGCTCTTTGTACATATTTCCTCCTGAACTTGTTTTATATTCGTATTTTATTACCTGGTTGTTATATTTTGAATGTTTAGTTCTGTGTTTGCTTCTTCCGGTTAATATTATACCACAGTGTTTACCCATATCCTGGTTTTCTTTCTCAGCTTTATTGAGCTATAATTGACATGTAACTCTCCATATCTTTTGCTGAAAGTTATTAATCGTGGTGTAGTATTTCTTTTGAGGATTTATAATATATGTGACCATTTCTTTATGTTTGAACATGAAGTTACTTTCAGCTTTTTGTGCTTTTAAATGATGCTGAGATGACCTTCTTTCTGTGTTTTGAGTTTCCTTAGGATAACTTTGCAGAAACGGATCAGTAGACAAAACTTAACATTTTTAAGGCTCTTGGCTAGTGATTCTTTCAGTCAGCTAGGGTATTTGAAGAGACTCCAGTTCCTTCTGTAGGCCTCTGACCTCTGTGTTACTGTTCCAACCCTAAGCTGTGCCTGTAAATTACATCAAAGAAGCATCACTCTAGTCTAGACCATTAGTAGATTAAAAAAGGAGGGGAAGCAGAGAACCTAGATGTCTGGGAAACTTGACAAGTTCAGGCATCAGTTCCGTAGCCCAGATTCATTCTTTAATTCACAGCCTTCATAAGCATGACATTCTTCAGATCTAGTTGGTCATCTAATAATCATAATTTCCTACATCTGAATTTAATGTTACAGTTTATGAAGCATCTTCGCTTACAGTACCATATTTTATCCCTACTATGTCCCATTTTACAGATAAAGAAACGGAGGCTCCAGGGGCTAGAAAGTCTATCCAATGTTGCACAGTTGGGAAATGGGTCTTGAGGGCAGATCTGACACCTTTCTGGGATTCCCCAGTGGCCACCCGGGTGCTGGTCCAGGCATGTACAGCTTCCCAGAGCTCAGCAGAGCCTTTGGGCTTCCCCCTGTTCTTCACCACCCTCCATGTTGGTGGCTGGAGAGTCTTGGACCCACGTTGCCCTTAGGACAAGGGGACAGATTTTTTCTTTTTTTTTTGGCCTCATCATGTGGCTAGCGGGATCTCATTTCCCACCAGGGACTGAACCCGGGCCAAGGCAGTGAGAGTGCCAAATTCTAATCACTAGACTACCAGGGAATTCCCAGGGATAGATTTTTTAATAACAGCTTTATTGACACATCATACAATTCACTCAATTAATTTTAGAACATTTTTATCACCCCAAAAGGAAGCCCTATACCCGTTAGCAGTCATTCCTCAATTCCTTCAATTCTCCCAGCCCTGCTGCTGCTACTGCTGCTAAGTCACTTCAGTCGTGTCCGACTCTGTGTGACCCCATAGACGGCAGCCCACCAGGCTCCCCGGTCCCCGGGATTCTCCAGGCAAGAACACTGGAGTGGGTTGCCATTTCCTTCTCCAATGCATGAAAGTGAAAAGTGAAAGTGAAGTCGCTCAGTCATGTCTGACTCCTAGCGACCCCATGGACTGCAGCCTTCCAGGCTCCTCCGTCCGTGGGATTTTCCAGGCAAGAGTACTGGAGTGGGTTGCCATTTCCTTCTCCAATGCATGAAAGTGAAAAGTAAAAGTGAAGTCGCTCAGTCATGTCTGACTCCTAGCGACCCCATGGACTGCAGCCTACCAGGCTCCTCCGTCCATGGGAGTTTCCAGGCAAGAGTACTGGAGTGAGTGCCATTGACTTCTCCTCTCCCAGCCCTAGGCAACTTCTAATCTGCTGTCTGTCTCTATAGATTTGCCTTTTCTGGACATTGTATATAAAAAGAACCAGACAGTATGTGGTCCTTTGGGTATATATATATATTTATGGTAACTCAGTGTTTAACTTCTTTGAGGAACCGCCAGACTTTTTGAAAGTGGCTGCACCATTTTACGTTCCACCAGCATGTATGAGGTTTTTGCCTCTCATTCCTGGTAAGTCCGGGTGGAGGTTATTTACCTTCTTTGTGCTTCTGTGTCTTCAGCTGAACTCACCTCGCAGGGTTGTCATGAGGATTAAACGTGATCACCCGCAGAAGGCGCAGCACGCAGCCAGCGCTCAGCGACATTAGTTACAGTTGAGGAAGCAGCCCGGGCTGAGGGTCAGGAAATCCAGGTCCTTGCCCTGCTCTGCTGAGTTCATCTGCATGTGAGCTTGGCAAGTCGCTGCCCTGCTCTGGGGCCTCCATCTCCTTTCACGTGTGAAGAAGCTGCCATCCAAAGTCTCTCCCTGCTCTTTTGTCCCGAGTCAGCATAGAATCTGGCAGGGTCACTAAGGTGACTTGGACCTGGAATGAGGACTTTCCTGTTCAGACTGTTCCCAGACACCTGAGCTCCTGGATGTGGGCTCTGAAGGGAATGCCTGGCCTCTGCTTGCAGCTGGGCAGCCGCTGCTCAGGAAGTCACTTCTTTAGGTCTTTTGCTGCTGGGTGGCTTTGAGGTTGAGTCAGGAGCAGACAGGGGAAGGAGAGGAATCTGGGTGTTGGTGGCTGGGGCTGCCTCTTGGTTTCCCAGGAAGCAGTTTGGTGTATAAATTTGAGCTCTGCAGCCACACTCAGGTGCTGACACTGACACTTGCTCTGTGAGCTTGGGCTGGTCACATAACCTCTTTGAGCCACAGGTGTCCGTCCATCTGTGACAATGAGGTAATCAAGATGCCCACCCCACAGCTGCAGTGAGGACCTGGTGAGATGAACCTGGGGGCTTGCAAGATTTGTACCCACTGACTGACAGCTGTTCTGTTGCTTAGAATCCTTTTCTCTGCTTCACACTTAAAGGGGCAGGGAGTCTTCTCTGTCTCAGGAATGCTGTTTGCTCCCCACTGGTGTCCTGACAAACCAAGGCACAGGCAGCGAGGAGAAATTTTTTTTTTTTTTAGATTTATTTACTTATTTTTGCTGTGCTGGGTCTTTGTTGATGCGCACGGGCTTTCTCTAGTTGCGGAAAGCAGGGGCTGCTCTTCCTTGCTGTGCAAGGGCTTCCCGTTGCGGCATTCTTAAGAGCCTTTGCAAGAGTGCCATTTGCTTTGCTCGCCAGGTCCCTTTTTGCCGAACCAGCAAGTCCTGTCTACCCGGCTGTTCGAGGTGGGTTGGTCGCTTGTTCCGTGTTTGTCTAGAAAGCAGCTCTGAGAATTCACCCCCGCTGACTTCCTCATGGACAGTGAGCATGTACTGAGTGCCAGCTTTCTCCACCGTGTGTGCTGTCCTGAGCGTTCTTTGTGTGCTGAGGAAAGGTTAAGGCATGGTGGAACTTTATGAAGACCAAGAAAATACCAGGCACCTGGTCAGAAGCTGCACAGAGGCCTGTGGAACTCGACTGAAATGAGCAGAGTGCCTTTGGTCGAAATGGAGAGTTTTGTTGAGAAAGCAAATGGGAGCCATGTCGTAGAGGCGGCCTTGGAGGACCAGTTCCAGCAGAGCCACCTTCCCTCCTCGTGCCTGCCCCACAGTGCCTGCCCCCGTTCCTCCAACACCCCTGCTCCAGGGCACCCCTGCCTGTGTTGTGGTGTGCTCTGACTGGGCTGAAGGCAGGCCGGGCCTTTGTGGCTCCATGCTTCCCCGCCCCCCATCCTTTCCTCAGCCTGGGCAAGCCCTGCGGCACCTGTTCTCCCAGCTTGTTGTCAGAGATCCCGAAATCAAGGGGAGTGGAAGCAGCTTTAGAAAAACCCCATTTCCACTCCTGTCTTTTCTGTTACCCCTTAGATCAGCAGGCTCCCAAATTTCTCATGGGATACATTATGGAAAGGGGGTTCCTCATTAATTCATTAATTAAAAGTCCCTTCCCCAAATAAACAAGGGTTCTGTGCTGAATACGTGTGGGAAACACTAGGAGTAAATTAGCTAGAGGAGGGTATTCACTAGGACCCTCCAAGGTGAGGTTTTACAGTGCAGTGTTTCACCCCAAACAGTTTGCTGGTAGGACCCTTTGCTCTGTGTTTAGCCCCTGGATGCCTAGTGAGGGTCATACTCGATTGAGTTCCTTTCAGACAGGCTCAGAAAGCCTTTGTGATGTGGGGCAGAGGAGAGGAGAAGTTATGAGGCTGCCTGGCTGCGTTGTATCGATGTCCCGTAGATGGAAGGGGGACTGAAAGCAGCATAGACGGGGAAGCCAGGAAGTCCACAGAGAGAAAGGCAGCCACTGGCGCTGACCCAGCCTGACGGGGCATGGGCCCAGTAGTACTGCCTCAGGGTGGAAGGCTACTGAAACCGGCACCCTTTGCAGAAGAGATTAATCCAAAATGGCAGTTTTCTAAGTGGCCACTAGGTGGGGCTGGCTCCCTAGGAAGGCTGCAAGAAACCAGCTGCACCTTTCTCTGCCAATAGGAATTTACCCCTTTGCTCGCTTCAAAATTGTAGAGCTCCATGCATATTTTCCTGGAGAAGGAAATGGCAACCCACTCCACTATTTTTGCCTGGAAAATCCCATGGACAGAGGAGCCTGGCAGGCTACAGCCCACGGGGTCGCAAAGAGTCAGACACAACTGAGTGACTTCACTTTATGTAGATTTTACAATCAGCATAGGTAAGCTTTTGCAAAGCATTTTTTCCTACATTTGGCCCCGCCTTGCCCCTATGTGCCCTGCGCCTCTCCTGATTGGGCTCATCCATCTCTTTATGGCCCTGGGGACTCTGATCATGAGCCATGCTCTCACAAAGTGGAGCATTAGAGATGAAATTTTGCATAGGATTTTCCCTCTTAAAATAGAAAACACTCTCTTCATCTGCCAGATAGAGTGGGGAGGGTGGGGATACTAGACTTTATTCAATAAATATGTTTAAAACAAATGCTTTTCAGTTTCATCTTAGGGCTGGTTAATAGTATGAGACACACATACACAGGAGAGAATGACATAGAAAACTGTGGAAGGGAAGAGAGAGACAAGGAAGACATAAAGCAGAGGGGAGGAGGCGGCGGTGGCTTAGCACCTTGGAGGTGAGTGGTGCTTTGGCCATCCTGAAAGGTGTCTCCTAGATTGAGAGTGCCATCTGCCTTTGGCCTGTTCACTGGCTGGTTAGGCACTGTATGTCTCTCCAGCAGCTCTGC
>NW_011494815.1:2420708-2424537 GCF_000754665.1 Bison bison bison | reverse complement strand
AAACAGCTCTGCTGCTGCTGCTGCTGCTAAGTCGCTTCAGTCGTGTCTGACTCTGTGCGATCCCATGGACTGTAGCCCACCAGGCTCCTCCATCCATGGGATTTTCCAGGCAAGAGTACTGGAGTGGGGTGCCATTGCCTTTTCCAACCAGCAGCTCTAACCCCTGCTTATTAGAGGAAAATGATTCTCTGAGTGAGGCCAGTGATTCATCTGCTGGGAAGATGGGAGAAAGCTCAGGCAGTACTGGTTTGATTCAAAGAACCTGCTGGCAAGAACTTCCCTGGTGGTCCAGTGGTTAAGACTCACCACTTCCAATGTAGGGAGCACCAGTTTGCTTCAATCCCTTGCTTGGGAACTAAGATCCCACGTGCTGCATGGTAAGGCCAACAAAAGAAAAGAAGTAAAAAAATAAAGAACCTGCTGGCAGAATGACCTCATACTGTTCCTTACCACCCCCGAACCCTTTGGATTTCCATGCCAGTAACCTTGCTCCTTGCTAGTCTAAGTATGTTTCACAGAGCAGTAACAGTGGTATTACTGAGGAGCTTACAAGAAACGCAGACTCTTGGGCCCCACTCTAGATCAACAGAATCAGAACGTGCATTTCATTCATCCAAGATCCATGGCAGGTTCGTGTGCCTGTATTAAAGTGTGAGAAGCACTGACCTAGCTAACTTTCAAACTTACTTCTGAGACTTGGCCAGCATTTTAAGATAGATGGAACTTAGATACTGGGAAATATTCCAAGGCATTGACTCTCCCTACTTCTGATTTTCAACTTCAATTAAAAAAAATAGTAATGAAAAGTAATTTGGGAAGTTTTGGTAATTGTACACCAAATTGAGATTTTACTCTTAAAACCTGTGGTCCACTAATTCCTTCAGGAGGCATTTGCTGACATTTGCCAATTTCCTGAGGGTTATTGATGAATCCCAGATAAGGATGGTGAAGGGCCCTAGAGAGGTAGCCTCAAACAGTCAGATTGGTTTTTTTCTGTGGGCAGCATAATTTGAGGTCTGAAAGGGGTTGGGTTTGAGGGCCCTGCCAGCTGTGGATCAATGTGTCAGAGCTGGGCCATGAAACACTTCATTTCTTCTACTTTTGGCAAGGATTGAAATGGCCTCTCTTTTCCTGGCTGTTTGGTCCTGAGGCAAGGATAAGGCCTTTGAGGGCCACTCACTTTCTCAGTGCCTATTTGTGTGAGTCAAGATTAGGTCATGACCTTTCTTGTTTGTTCACTGGGCCCCAGGCCCCCAGGGAAGGAAGGTCTGGCCAGGGGTCTGATTCTTTTCCAGATTCTCATAGACAGTGTGCGCCAGCATGCAGTGTTTGTTGGACAAATGGATGGGTGGATGTGAGTGAAAGAATGTTTGAATTTGAATGAAATGACTGATCATGAATCCGTGTTTGCTTTCAAGTTGCTGGGCAAGAGAAGGGGTATTTCTATTTGTAGGTGGTTCCTTGCCTGTCTTGAGGATGGTGATTTTGAACCGCGGTGAATGTGAGCCCCTCCTTTGATTTTTGTAGATGGCAGTTGAATTTCTGCATGAACTGAATGTTCCCTTTTTCAAAGTTGGATCTGGGGACACCAACAATTTCCCGTATCTGGAAAAGACAGCCAAAAAAGGTGAGTGTTTAATTTTTGTCATACAATCTGAGTCCAGACTTTTTGTGTTTTTACACCATTGGTAATAACCCACTAAAGGAGTCTCCTGAAGACAGATTTTCCAATCAGCATTTACTCCCACTTTTTCATGTGCTGAGTTGAAAGAAATTAAAGATATACAGTTTTTATATGAATTTTTAAAGATTTCTTTTTTTGATGTGGACCATTTTTTTTTAAGTCTTTATTGAATTTGTTGCAGTATTGTTTCTTTTTTATGTTTGTTTTTGGGCCATGAGGCATGTGGGATCTTACCTCCTTGACCAGGGGTCGAACCCATACCCCCTGCATAGGAAGGCGAAATCTTAAGCCCTGGACCACTAGGGAAGTCCTCATAAGAATTTTAAAATGAAAA
This sequence comes from Bison bison bison, assembly GCF_000754665.1. NCBI lineage: Eukaryota > Metazoa > Chordata > Mammalia > Artiodactyla > Bovidae > Bison > Bison bison. Next base: position 2,422,519 of record NW_011494815.1, on the reverse strand, counting down.
TTATTTTTAATTTCTAATAACATATTTATATAAAATGAAGGATATGACAGTATAAATGAAACTCCTTAGAGGCAGCTCTGACTTTGAGAAGTACTCTCTAGGTATATTAGAACATCCAGCCTCTGCACATCAGAGCTTGTACAGTGGTTCTCATGTCAGTACTGGGACTGAAGCAGGTCATATGATGATGATGCTTTCTACTTACTTCATAGCCAAGGATCTGAGACCACACAGGTAGGACTTGGCAGCTCAAGGCCTCACCCTCTTGAATCTGGGGCATGCTCACCCTACCACGCTGTGCAACCTCTTAATACAATGAGATGCTCATCTTTCTCTAAAGAGTGTCAGATTCCTCTTAATTTGGTTCACTTTGCTGCACAATAATGTTGTGGGGTGAAGGGAGTCTACGTTTCCTGTGCTTGAGGACAGAAACCCACCGACTTCGCCTGTGTTCCCCCACTGTGTAAGAGTTGTTTGAATGAGACCAACAGCAGGGGTGTGCTTAAAGGGAGAATCGGAACGCCTGAAAATAAAGTGATGATGGTACTGGTGTTGGGTCCTTCAGGCCGCCCAATGGTGATCTCTAGTGGGATGCAGTCCATGGATACCATGAAGCAAGTCTATCAGATTGTGAAGGCCCTCAACCCCAACTTCTGCTTCCTCCAGTGCACCAGTGCCTACCCGCTCCAGCCTGAGGACGTCAACCTGCGTGTCATCTCGGTGAGCACAAGGGAGGGCCCTTGTCTGACTGGGTCACTGGCTGTGGGAAAGATGCAGCCAAAATTTTAACCAGCTTTGACATGCTTTGTAATTGGGACATCCTTCCAGTGTTCTGGCCTGGAGAATTCCATGGACTATGTAGTCCATGGGTCGCAAAGAGTCGGATGTGACTGAGCAACTTACACTTTCGCTTGATAGTCTTGCTGTTCCAGAATCAAATTAGAACCGACTATGGAGTTAAGCAGTCAGATACATTCTTAAAGATTATAAATTAAATTTTCTTAACACCAATCTTAATTTCTCTCGTTATAAAATTTAAGGTGGAGTCTTTCAGGGTTTTTTTGTTTTTTGTCGTTTTAAGGTGCAGTCTTTGTAATTGGCCATATACATTTTCTTTGCCTGTGTGTATTGGCCATTAGGGGTCCCTTTTCTGTGAATTGCTGGCTTTTATCTTTTCTTAATGAGTTATGGATTTGTTTTTGTAAAATATACATACAATTTGCCATGGGAGCCATTTTTTGGTGTCTAGTTCAGCGGCACTAAGTGTTTCGCATTGCTGTGCCACCATTGCTGTGTCCATCTGAAGAGCTTTTTCTCATCTCAGAGTCATACCATATTCTATACTCATTAACACGGAGTGCCATGCGGCTGTCATTTTATTTTCTGTCACTACGAACAAAGCTAGTGGAGGTGATGGAATTCCAGTTGAGCTATTTCAAATCCTGAAAGATGATGCTGTGAAAGTGCTGCACTCAATATGCCAGCAAATTTGGAAAACTCAGCAGTGGCCACAGGACTGGAAAAGGTCAGTTTTCATTCCAATCCCAAAGAAAGGCAATGCCAAAGAATGCTCAAATTACCGCACAATTGCACTCATCTCACACACTAGGAGACTAATGCTCAAAATTCTCCAAGCCAGGCTTCAGCAATACGTGAACCGTGAACCTCCTGATGTTCAAGCTGGTTTTAGAAAAGGCAGAGGAACCAGAGATCAAATTGCCAACATCTGCTGGATCATGGAAAAAGCAAGAGAGTTCCAGAAAAACATCTATTTCTGCTTTATTGACTATGCCAAAGCCTTTGACTGTGTG
>NW_011494815.1:2417398-2420413 GCF_000754665.1 Bison bison bison | reverse complement strand
GAAATAGATGGGGAAACAGTGGAAACAGTGTCAGACTTTATTTTTTGGGGCTCCAAAATCACTGCAGATGGTGACTGTAGCCATGAAATTAAAAGACGCTTACTCCTTGGAAGGAAAGTTATGACCAACCTAGATAGTATATTCAAAAGCAGAGACATTACTTTGCCAACAAAGGTTCGTCTAGTCAAGGCTATGGTTTTTCCTGTGGTCATGTATGGATGTGAGAGTTGGACTGTGAAGAAGGCTGAGAGCCGAAGAATTGATGCTTTTGAACTGTGGTGTTGGAGAAGACTCTTGAGAGTCCCTTGGATTGCAAGGAGATCCAACCAGTTCATTCTGAAGGAGATCAGCCCTGGGATTTCTTTGGAAAGAATGATGCTAAAGCTGAAACTCCAGTACTTTGGCCACCTCATGTGAAGAGTTGACTCATTGGAAAAGACTCTGATGCTGGGAGGGATTGGGGGTAGGAGGAGAAGGGGACAACAGAGGATGAGATGGCTGGATGGCATTACTGAGTCTATGGACATGGGTCTGAGTGAACTCCGGGAGTTGGTGATGGACAGCGAGGCCTGGTGTGCTGCGATTCATGGGGTCGCAAAGAGTCGGACATGACTGAGCGACTGAACTGAACTGACTGATGAACATGACTACTCTCGGTTTCTCAAATAAATGGAATCATACAGTATTTGTCCTTCTGTGTCCACTTGCTTTCACTTAGCATAACGTTGTCAAGGCTCATCCATGTTGTAGCGTGTATTAGCATCTCATTCCTTTTTAAGGCTGAATAATATTTCATTGTATGTGTATACCACTTATGGCTTATCTGTTCATCTGTTGATGGACATCTGGGATGGTTCCACCTTTTGGCTATTGTGAATAATGCTGATATGAATGTTGGTGTGCAAATATTCATTTTTCTTCATATTGAATTGTAGGAGACCTTCTTGAAACTTCTGAGTTTTCCTGTTCTGTTATTTACCAGCTCTCTGATTCTTTCAGTACAGTATTTGACATTCTGAGGTTTTCTCCCCCTGATTATGTAAGCTCTTATACATTTTTCTAGAGAATCTTTCCTATTTAACTTTTTAAAAAGTAATCTTTTTTCGAAATGACATGGCTGTCTTTGTAACTAAAATTTTAGTCCCTCCCAGTTTTGTAGTCTTTTCTCCATTGCTCGCTCATCTCTAAATCATATTATTTTTAAAAATAAAACATGATTTAAGAAAAAAAAGAAACTCAGTCCTGATGTATATAACATAGAAAGTGAACATCCTCTATAATCCCATCCCACAGATTACCATAATTGACAATTGTGTGTATGATGCCAAATATTTTCCTCAGTTTTCTTCCTTTGTGAAGCATGGTCCTGTTTCCCTTCCACCGTCCCCCTCCTCACCTCCCTGGTGTGCTCATGTCCTTTATCCTGAGAGCAGGGCATGATCAGAGTTGAACTGCCAGCCAGCCCCCCACCCCTACCAGCCCAGCCCACCCCATCACGGCAGGGTGAGTACTCTGACCTACAACCTGCACTTCCTTGTCCATCACATGCTCTTAAGCCTGGTTTCTGAGGCCTTTGCCACTCAGCCGTCCTAATCTTTTATTAATTCCTGTCTGGGTCTTTCTGCTGTACTCAGGCCTTCTGGCCGCCCTCCCTAACAAGGCTTACTCGACTTAGCATGTCTTTTGTTGCTTCCAGTGAATTACAGATAACCAATTAATTAATTATTTAGCATTTCCACCAAAGGATTGAGATTGGGCTGTCTGTATTATTGATGGTGATCTTTGTGCATATAGCACGTTTGCTTTCAGTTCAGTTCAGTTCAGTCGCTCAGTTGTGTCTGACTCTTTGCAACCCCATGAATCACAGCACGCCAGGCCTCCCTGTCCATCACCAACTCCCGGAGTTCACTCAGACTCACGTCCATCAGTCAGTGATGCCATCCAGCCATCTCATCCTCTGTCGTCCCCTTCTCCTCCTGCCCCAATCCCTCCCAGCATCAGAGTATTTTCCAATGAGTCAACTCTTCGCATGAGGTGGCCAAAATATTGGAGTTTTAGCTTTATCATCATTCCTTCCAAAGAACACCCAGGGCTGATCTTTAGAATGGACTGGTTGGATCTTCTTGCAGTCCAAGGGACTCTCAAGAGTCTTCTCCAACACCACAGTTCAAAAGCATCAATTCTTCTGCTCTCAGCCTTCTTCACAGTCCAAATCTCACATCCATACATGACCACAGGGAAAACCATAGCCTTGACTAGACAGACCTTTGTTGGCAAAGTAATGTCTCTGCTTTTGAATATGCTATCTAGGTTGGTCATAACTTTCCTTCCAAGGAGTAAGCGTCTTTTAATTTCATGGCTGCACTCATCATCTGCAGTGATTTTGGAGCCCCAAAAAATAAAGTCTGACACTGTTTCCACTGTTTCCCCATCTATTTCCCATGAAGTGATGGGACTGGATGCCATGATCTTCGTTTTCTGAATGTTGAGCTTTAAGCCAACTTTTTCACTCTCCACTTTCACTTTCATCAAGAGGCCTTTGAGTTCCTCTTCACTTTCTGCCATAAGGGTGGTGTCATCTGCATATCTGAGGTTATTGATATTTCTCCCGCCAATCTTGATTCCAGCTTGTGCTTCTTCCAGTCCAGCATTTCTCATGATGTACTCTGCATATACGTTAAATAAGCAGGGTGACAATATACAGCCTTGATGTACTCCTTTTCCTATTTGGAACCAGTCTGTTGTTCCATGTCCAGTTCGAACTGTTGCTTCCTGACCTGCATACAGATTTCTCAAGAGGCAGGTCAGGTGGTCTGGTATTCCCATCTCTTTCACAGTTTATTGTGATTCACACAGTCAAAGGCTTTGGCATAGTCAATAAAGCAGAAATAGATGTTTTTCTGGAACTCTCTTGCTTTTTCCATGATCCAGCAGATGTTGGCAATTTGATCTCTGGTTCCTCTGCCTTTTCTAAAACCAGCTTGAACATCAGGAGGTTCACGGTTCACGTATTGC
>NW_011494815.1:2412359-2417298 GCF_000754665.1 Bison bison bison | reverse complement strand
TGTGAGATGAGTGCAATTGTGCGGTAATTTGAGCATTCTTTGGCATTGCCTTTCTTTGGGATTGGAATGAAAACTGACCTTTTCCAGTCCTGTGGCCACTGCTGAGTTTTCCAAATTTGCTGGCATGTTGAGTGCAGCACTTTCACAGCATCATCTTTCAGGATTTGAAATAGCTCAACTGGAATTCCATCACCTCCACTAGCTTTGTTCGTAGTGATGCTTTCTAAGGCCCACTTGACTTCACATTCCAGGATGTCTGGCTGTAGGTCAGTGATTACACCATCCTAATTAAATGCGAGAGATGCGTTCTGAATCAGTTTAGGTATTCAGTTATAGTTTTGGTGTTATTCCTGGTGGTTTGCGCAGTGTGACACATTCTTCAGATGTGTTCCTGATAAGAGCAGCCATTAGTTTTAAGCCTTCACAGTGTGCTGAGTGCCCTCCACGTGCTCACAGCAGCTCCCACCAGCTACTGTCATCCCCAGAAGGAGAGGTCCCGGGAGCCTCAGAGACTTCTTGGAGCTTCACAGATAGTGAGTGGCTGAATGGGGCCTCAGATCCATCAGCCTGACTCTGGATTGTATGTGGAAAGCACTACACTATTTAACTTTCTTTTCCTTTTTCTATTTTAAAGGAATACCAGAAGCTCTTTCCTGACATCCCCATAGGGTATTCTGGGCATGAAACTGGCATAGCAATATCTGTGGCTGCAGTGGCTCTGGGGGCCAAGGTCTTGGAGCGTCACATAACTTTGGACAAGACCTGGAAAGGGAGTGACCACTCGGCCTCGCTGGAACCTGGAGAGCTGGCCGAGCTGGTGCGGTCCGTGCGCCTCGTGGAGAGGGCGCTGGGCTCCCCGACCAAGCAGCTGCTGCCCTGTGAGATGGCCTGCAATGAGAAGGTGGGTTCTCCTGGCCTGCCGGGTGCCAGTGTTGAGAGGAGCTATGTGGGCTTACCTGAGAGGCAGTGGGAACCAGCCCTACCTGAGCCCAGAACAATGGGGTGATGCAGGGATGTTGCTGCGAGCCCCTGAGGTTTTTGGAGTTCATGTTAGCAGTGGGAGGAACTTACTGAAGAACTTTAGCTATTCCTCTGGTTCCCTGGCATCATATGACGGTTTTCCATTAAGTCTCTGTGGTCCCAGCGCTGAAGACCCTGGTGGTGTCTGGGGCCTCATGAGGCATGCGGAGAGGTAGAGTCTGGGGTCCCATGTTGTAGGTAATCCTAGAGGCATGTTCAGGTGGAGGGGTTCCATGAGGCAGGGGCAGGAGGGCTGTAGTAAGTCAAGGAATCCCTAAGCATGGGGAGAGACTGGAAGCATGGGGCAAGGGTTCTCAGGGGCTTGCTGGGGGATAATGCATACATTCCCTTGGGAGCCCTTTGAGCTAGCTGTGCAGCATTAACCTTCAGACAGAGTGGACGGGGGGAGGCCAGCAAACTCTGCCTGGCACAGGGGCCATCGGGCCTTCCTGGAAGCCAAGGCCTAGACCTGGCTCAGCCTCTGAGTCGGGGCTGCCAGGGGAGCAGGCACTCACTCCTCTGATGCTGCAGGCTGTTTGGGCCGAAGCCAAGATGCCACTCCAGGCCTGCTCCAGGAGGGTTGTCTTTTATTCCAGTGGGGCCTACTTGCTGCTCTCAAAGATGTATATACACTGGAAAATTAAAATAACAGTAAAAAGAAACTAACTGCCTTATAGAAGAAGAGAGGAGAAAGCTGGCTCAGAAACTGGAATAAGAGTTTCAGCAGCTGAGCACTGAATTTGGTTCTGAGCATCCTGGCTCTGTGGGTAGACAGTGAGACACCACAAGACGTAACATCTGATAATCATCTGCTAACAAGACCTTTGTCCTGACATAAATTCCAGAATGGATTCCTTGGCCCTCACCTGGAAGATGCAGAGTTAGATACTTTGTGGAACAGCATTTATAGACCAGACCTTAGAAATGCTGGTTCTGAGCTCCAGGTCTCCTTCATTCCCCTCGTTGCCCAGCCTGTCTGCCCCTTCCATGCTTGTGAGCCCTCCATATTCCTGTTGTACTGAATGAGGAGGCCGTAAGGTGTGTGTCCATTGAGCCGCGGGCCAGGGGTCAGGGATCCCAGGTTCTCCTCCTGGCTCCTTGCAACCTTGGCCAGCTTACCCGCCCTCCGTACACCTCCATTTCCATGTGTTTCAAATGTGATACTGAACTGGATGATGACAAAAGTAATCACCATTTTTATTTACCAAGTCTGTGTTCCAGGTAGATTACGGGCATTATCATCACTAATCCGACAGGATAGAGGCACTGTTATTTCCCATTTTGCAGAGACTCTCAGCCTCGCCTTGTCCCCAGCTGCCTGGGATTTGGGTCTTGCTCTCTTTGGCTACATAACCTGAGTCATTTATTGTAAAGGCCACCCCTCTGAGTCTGAGTCCACCCCACACTGGCCAAGACCCTGCTGTGTGTGAGCTATTGTTCTAGGCACCCAAGGGGAAAACAGACTCCCTGTTTGCCAGGGACCTTGTGTGAGAAAACTGATCAGGGACCCTGGGGGTAAAACAGTGTGTGCTAGTTATTTGTGTGGCTGGCACTGAATCTTAAATTTTATCCACAGCTGGGCAAGTCTGTGGTGGCCAAAGTGAGAATTCCAGAAGGCAGCATTCTGACACTGGACATGCTCACTGTGAAGGTGGGTGAGCCCAAAGGTTACCCTCCTGAAGACATCTTTAGCCTGGTGGGCAAGAAGGTCCTGGTCACTGTGGAAGAAGACGACACCATCATGGAAGAATTGGTAGAGAATCATGGGAAAAAAATCAGATCTTAAAATAAAGTGCCATTCTCTGAATTCTGAACCGCCTTGCTGGTACCATCAGGTGCATTTGGGTGAGGTGGGGCAGGACTGCTGGTCTCTGGGGATCCCCAGGCAGCAGACATTTTGGGGCCAGGCCCTGGGTTAAGCCCGTTGGAGGGATACAAAGAGCAAATATAGGCAGCCTCTGCCTCAGGTTGGCTGGCCCAGAAGGGGCAGTGGGCTCAGAAGCTTCTCCTCATTGCCCATTGCAGTGCAGAGGGGTGAATGCTAGCTGTATGGGCCCTTCCTTTCAGCCTGCCTTCTTCCAGCCTGCAAAGCCAACCCTAATGACCCCAAATGTCCCTTCCTTCCGGCTCTCTCCCCTTATCTCCTGCCTGCCCTGGGTTTTTTTTTTTTTTTTTAATATAAATTTATTTAATTGGAGGCTAATTACTTTACAATATTGTATTGGTTTTGCCATACATCAACATGAATCCACCACGGGTGTACACGTGTTCCCCATCCTGAACCCCTCTCCCACCTCCCTCTGCCCTGGGGTTCAATCCAATTAGCTATATAGTGATCACTTGGCATTAGAGAAGAAGGGGTTGGTCCGGGTCTTACAGGCAGAAGAATGAGCAAAGAGAGGGAAACGGCATTTATTCCTTCTTTCAACAAGTGTGGAGGGCTTGCCACGTGCCAGGCCCTGCTCTGGCCTGAGGATGCAGGACTTCCGTTCTGATGGGGATGAATGCTTCACAAACCAGGAGCACAGGAAGTAAACCACAGCGTGTTAGAAGGTGACATGTGCAGTGAGGTGTGTGAGGGAGATGGGGAGCGTGGGGCTTTGTGTGTTTGCAGCTTCTGGTGACTTGTACGTATGCCAGTGATGCTAAAATCAGCCTTTCTAGGATCTGTAGTGAAATTACACCCAGCTAACAAAATAGCCTCACTGCTGGACTTCCTTGAACTACAGCACGAACCTTTCACAGACATTCCGTATCATATTCCTCTTTGTTCTTTTGAATCAATACTGAGATTATTTTCAGATTCTTAATCTTTGTTTGTATTTATTTGACCTGGTTACTGTAACTAGTGTTTCAGAGTGTGTCTTGGAGTCTCTCTTCAAATGTGTGAATTTGCCTTCTGAAGATTCTTTACTTGTGAAGATAGGGCCTCCCTCTCCTGTGGGTCCCAAGACAGTTTCTGGAAAGGCACCTACCTGCGTTTGTATGTGTGGGTGGGGTGGGGTGGGGCTCTGGGGTCATACGAGAATCCATAAATTGACATGCTAAGAGCTACAGTGTGACAGCATCCATTTCTAGCTGCTGTTTACTCCTTTCATTTTCTCCCTATAAACAATCATGAGTAGAAAATCAAATTTTCTGATTCCATAACCCTTTTTTCTACAAGAGTAGAGATGACATTAAACTAAGTATCTGAAGACTTCCTAGTAAGAGACTTTGTATGGCAGCAGACAGATGTGTTCCAGGGCCTGAGAATAGGATATGGGTCTGAAAGGAAAGGAGGGAAGAGCCTAGCTGGGGCTCCAGCTGAGAATGTGCAGCAGGCAGTCTCTGGTCAGCTACCTCCAGGTCCTGTCAGACTGGAATGTTAGCTCCCAGGCTGCTCTGTAGACCTCAGAGGGCAGAAGCCCGGGAGCCTCACACTTTGAAGAGCAACTGAGGGCATAGGTCTTTGGGGAAGAGGACCGTGTAACATGCTGGAGAGGAGGAGGGCCATTGCCTAGAACATGCTTCCCACTGGCACATAGAGGAAATGACAGCCTGTGTATGATGTGTGTGGGTAAAGTATGGGGCTGCCTGCACACTCTGCCAGGAGGGCTGGCCGCCTCACGCTGTGCCAGGCCCTGAGGTCAGGAGGATGGATATCTGGGCACAGCTCTGGTCCATTTGCACGTCCCCAAGGCAGAGGAACCAGAGATCAAATTGCTAACATCCGCTGGATCATGGAAAAAGCAAGAGAGTTCCAGAAAAACATCTATTTCTGCTTTATTGACTATGCCAAAGCCTTTGACTGTGTGGATCACAATAAACTGTGGAAAATTCTGAAAGAGATGGGAATACCAGACCACCACCTGCCTCTTGAGAAATTTGTATGCAGGTCAGGAAGCAATAGTTCGAACTGGACATGGAACAACAGCCT
>NW_011494815.1:2406020-2412214 GCF_000754665.1 Bison bison bison | reverse complement strand
CCACCCTTATGGCAGAAAGTGAAGAGGAACTCAAAAGCCTCGATGAAAGTGAAAGAGGAGAGTGAAAAAGTTGGCTTAAAGCTCAACATTCAGAAAACGAAGATCATGGCATCCAGTCCCATCACTTCATGGGAAATAGATGGGGAAACAGTGGAAACAGTGTCAGACTTTTTTTCTGGGCTCCAAAATCACTGCAGATGATGAGTGCAGCCATGAAATTAAAAGACGCTTACTCCTTGGAAGGAAAGTTATGACCAACCTAGATAGCATATTCAAAAGCAGAGACATTACTTTGCCAACAAAGGTCCGTCTAGTCAAGGCTATGGTTTTTCCTGTGGTCATGTATGGATGTGAGATTTGGACTGTGAAGAAGGCTGAGAGCCGAAGAATTGATGCTTTTGAACTGTGGTGTTGGAGAAGACTCTTGAGAGTCCCTTGGACTGCAAGGAGATCCAACCAGTCCATTCTGAAGATCAGCCCTGGGTGTTCTTTGGAAGGAGTGATGCTAAAGCTGAAACTCCAGTACTTTGGCCACCTCATGTGAAGAGTTGACTCATTGGAAAAGACCCTGATGCTGGGAGGGATTGGGGGCAGGAGGAGAAGGGGACAAGAGGATGAGATGGCTGGATGGCATCACTGACTCGATGGACGTGACTCTGGGAGTTGGTGATGGACAGGGAGGCCTGGCGTGCTGCGATTCATGGGGTTGCAAAGAGTCGGACACGACTGAGCGACTGAACTGAAGTACCTGCCAGGTGGGAGGATTCAGTGCTGGGCGTATAGTGTGACAGCAGACAGTCCCTGTCTGCTGGTACTTCCACAACCAGGCCCTGCATGTGTGAACTTCTGAAATGTTTTCCAAGTCATGGGAGCTATAAGAGTGGGCCTAGGAGACGAGGCGTTGGCCAGGGAAGCTCTCCTGGAGGTTGTGGCACTCTTAGATCAGCCTTGCAGGTTCAGAAGTGACTGAGGGAGGAACTGTGGGATTTGAGGCATGGGAGGGGCTGTGGGTGTCCAGGTGATAGCTGGGCAGGGATGGCCACATGGAGAGGAAAGAAAAGATTTGGAAGGTGGTCAGGAAGCAAGCAAGGTCTTAAAGCCTGCTGACTTGGACCTGCCTTCTATAAGCAATGGGAAGCCATGGAAGGCATCAGAGCAGGACACGGGGAACTCAACCTTGGGCCTCTCACTCTTAGTGCTTATCCAGCCCACCTCGTATGCAGCTTGGCTTCCTGGGCAGGCGGTCTCCTCCTCATGGTATGGGCTCCTGTCTACCAGGCCTGGCTGTGCCGGGCCACCTCTATGCCCTCTGCTAGGCTGCCTCCCACAGGCTATCATCACTGTCCCCTTCTCCCTGACAAAGAAGAACTGCAGAAACAGAAGAGATGATGGAGGGTCCCTGAAATCTCTAAATATTAGTAAGTGACCACAGATGGCTTCAATGTCAATCAAAAATTACAAATATTATCTTGGATAGGAACAGCTGGAAGGCAGGATTTATTTCCACATGAGCAAGAACTCAGTGAACTACCTTTAGAAATAGTGATCTCCTCCTGCTATTAGAGATACTCCATCAGGGACCAACTGACAGCAACAAGGAATTTGTGGAGAGGGTGGGAGATGAGCAAGGCCCCGTCCAGGCCTAGGTTCCGGGTACTTGAAGCAACACAAACTCCCAATGAAGAACACGGTTAAAAGGGATAGTATTCATGTTTTATTAAAACAAACCACATCTGCAAGCAATTTGCTCTTATTAATAAAAAAATTTCTACAAATTCAAGTCTGCAAAGACAGTAAGTGATGGGTACCGTTTCAGACCTGGACCCCAACAAAGCTCAGTCCTGTGTTGAATGCTGCCGGAGGCACCTGCTCCTGTCAGATGGCAGCTAGGAGTATCGGCTCTCTTAGCACTGCCATGCCCAACAGGAACCCATTGGCATGCCAACAGGTCCTGGCATGGCACAGCACTGTAGTTTCCAGGACAGTTCACATCCTCTGGGCTCATTTGAGCCTCACACCACTGCTAGGTAGGGTCATTAATCTCACTTTACAGATGATCTCCCATCAAGTACAGCGACTAGCCTGAGATAATGACTGTGGACAAAAACTGCAGTTTTTGTCCTTTATAGTTCAGCTCTGACTCTTGCTACAATACATGAATCCCAAACCTCAAATCTCCCTCGGGGTGTAAGACTTCCTCTCAGAGCCCACGGAAGGTAATCCAAAGATAGATTCAATCCCACAGAGTAACCAGGCAAAAGCAGGGCATCACAGGCCTCATAAGAGAGGGGCCAGAGCAAGTAGGCACTGGCTAGAGACTGGCTGCATTCACGTGAACACGGTGGAAGAGCACAGACCCCAGCCCCACCACTAGCTGTGAAATACTGGGCATGTTATTCATTCTCTAAGTTTTGCCATGTGTACAACTGTCAAACTATCCTTCTCCTACGGGTGATGTAAGGATCGAATGAGTTAATAGTTGTAAAGCATTAGAACAGTGCCTGGCAAAATAGCAAGGATTTTTACTTGGACCCTGTGGCTGTGAGTCTGGGAATAAGTCTTACAGAGATGAACAGAGATGTGGGGTCAAGCATACCCATCTCCCTCTGTCAGGAATGCCCTCTGCCTGTCAGAATTCAGCTTGGGGCCATCCCCGGTAGAATTAATTTCCCTTTTCCTGGAGTGTAGTGTTTAAAACATCTAGCCAAGCTAGAGTTTTAAATGACTTGGTTAGGACTAAAGCCACTTTTGAAGTTCCTTCTGTCTTGTATTCTACTTGTATTACACTGCCTCATATGAAATTACTGTTTTTAGGTAAAAAAAAATAAAAAAACCACTGGATTTATATGATTCAAACTAATTAATGCACTGAGAGTCTGTTTAAACCACGGAGATTCAGCCTTGCATGTTCCTCATCCTACCACTGCCCTCCTGTCAAGCACCTAAGAAGATAACTTAAGACAGTATAACTTCAAAACCACATAAGGAATTCGACAAACAGGATGCTGAACGTTCAGAACCGAGGCACAGACCCTAGAAAGAGGCCTTTCCCTCCCTCCTGGAGGAGCTGACTTCCTGCTGATTTAACCTTCTCTATTGACAACATCACTACTTTCTGGAAAGCAGGGGGTCTCTGCATTTCCTTGGCAACATTTTGGACCTGAGGAAAACAGGGATGCCTGAGCTGCCCAAACCCCACTCATGGTGAGTTCCTCTCCTTTTGATTCCAAGACAGTTGGGAAAACTGCCTGTGGTTGCTTAGCAACAGTCATCTGCTGATTTCTTCCCAACATCCCCTAAGAAATGAATAAGCAGTAAAATCTTCCAGGCTGAAAGCTGGGCTGGAAGGGCTGGGCCAGAGACACATGGCTGGGTGCTGGGGGGTGGCCCAGTCCTTAATCTCTGTGGGTGACTTGAGGCAACTTTCTTTCACGACCTTATTCTCCCCAAATGTACAATGAGGTCAGGCTGGGTGATCTGTGAGGCCCTCCCAACTCAGCTGTTCTGATTCACTAGCAGTCAGCTAGTAGTCATCGACTCACTGCCTTGGAGGGAAGGGACTTTTTGAATTTTTCAGGGTGAGGAAGGCATAGGACATGGCTGCCCTTAGAAATCTTCCAATCTAACCGGAAAGACAGGTTGGGGAAACTTCCTGGGGCAGTTAAGCCTGGGGAAGACAGACAGGCAAAAAGAAGAAAGGGCTTTCCTGTATAAATGTGTTTGTATGGGAAACAGCAAAGGCACGGGTATACAGGTGGAACTATGTGACCCAGTTCTGATTGAAGGGTCTCTGAAAAGAGCAGTAGGAGCTAGATGAGGGTATGTACTTTGGGGCAGACTAGAAAAGCCTTGAATGCTAGGGTAAAGTGATTCCCCCGCCCCCCTCCCCATTGTAGTCCTTGGGAAGCTTTTGATAGTTCTAAGAAATTAAGTGAGGTTACAAGCAGATCACTCTGGCTGTAAGGTAGAAAATGAGCTTGGGAAAGTGTTCAGGCCAGGAGGTGGTAAGAACCTCTTGCAGCTGTTCGTAAGGGAGGTGACATGGACAAGCTGAAGTAGAGTGAAGAGGAGGAAGCATATCCAAGGGACATTAAGGGATAGAAGAGTCCTAGCGACTCTCACTCATTCACATTATTTATCTTGCGCCTACTATGTGCCAGGCAGTTCTGGGTGCTATGTGAGCTGATGCTGGGGATCATGTTCACTGACATGGTCAGGGTGCTTAAGGCTCACCTGTGGGTGTGTGCTTTCAGGAACCTGAACTAAAAGGCAGTGGTGGCGGGGTCGCACGAGAGAGCAGCAGGAGAGGACCTGCAGGTTTAGGGCTCGTTTGAAGCTCGCCTACTAGGAGAGGAACTGTACAAAGCACAGGGAAGGACTGGTGGGGGAGACAATGGGAATGCTTACAGAGGAGGTCGTAGACCAGCTCCGTCTGGATGCAGTAGAGTAGAGCCGTGGAGAGCCTAAGGCGGTCACTAGGGTCTCGGCCACTAGGGCAGCCGGGAGATGCTGATGGCCCCTTCCCAGAGCCGCAGAGCCGGGTACAGCGGCTCCTGGAAGGCGGCCCGGAAGGTGTGTAGGTGGCTCATGCCGCCCGTCACATCGTAGAAGGCCAGGACGCCGGCCTCGTAATCCAGGAAGACACCGAGCCGGTCAGGGTCGTGGCGGGGCCGCAGGCGGCTGCGCTGGCAGTCGTGGAAGGCCCAGTACTCGAGGTCATAGCGTTTGAGGCACCAGGACTGGCGGTTGCAGCCCAGGCGGGCGGCGTCCGAGGCCCCGTGGCGTCGCAGGGAGCCGTAGGCCGCGCCCACCCACCAGCCGACGCCCGCCTCCTGCACATCCACTTCCCAGTAGTGGCGGCCGGCGGCGAAGCAGTCGCGGCTCAGCACCTGCCACAGCGCGTCGAAACGCAGCGCCGCAGTGGGTCCCAGGCGGCCGAGGAGGCTGCAGCGTACCGTCAGGAGGTCGGCAGAAAGGCGCAAGCGCGCGTGCATTGTGTCGGGCTCCAGACAGGGCGTGCGCGCGTCTGCGGAGGGCGGGGACACCGGGCCAAGCCTGAGGGGAGGGGCAAGCGACCCCGACACCGCCCCGCCCCGCCCCTGGGAGAACGACAGTGCGCGCGCAGGCTGTCCTGCGCTTGTTCACGGAAGAAAACTGGAAACATGCAAATCACCAGTGAGGAGGTGATCGGGGAACACGGGGAGGAGACAGCATTTTAATACACATCCGTTGTACAGCTTGAATTTTGTACAGTGGAATTTGCTGCCAATTTCTAAAAATTTAAAAATAACCCTATCACTATTTTAACACTTGGGTGTCCTTCCAAATTTTTTTACTTGCCCCTTTATGGTTTTTTTCTTAACATTAGTGTCATACCATACAGACTCTTGGTAGTTTGTTTTTTAAATGTATTAATGTATTTATGAACATTTTACCACGTCGTATAATATTCTTTTATAAGAGCATTTTAATGGCAACGTTAAGATTTTGATGTATAGATGAATTCAAATTTAATGTATACCTTCCCCCTGCTTTAAAAAAATATTTAAGCTTTTAAGAAGACTTTTAAAAACACTAATGAATACATCTTTATATATCTGATTATTTGGGCTATATTCCTAAAAGAATTGCTGGGTCCATGAGGATGATTGCATTTTTAAGGCTTTTGCCAAATTGTCCTCCAGAAAAGTGGTGGTGATTTGAACTCCCAGTTACAGTTATTGTTGCATTATACACATTTGGAGACATGAAGTTAGAGAAAAATCTAGGTCTTAGGGCATGTGGATGTTCAACTTTAGTAGATACTACCAGATAATTTTCTTGGTAGTATTTTGGAGTTTTCTGGAGAGCGGTTTTATATATTTTTTATTAGATTTATTCCTAAGTTTTTAGAAAGTGTTACTGAAAATAATGTTTTAAACATTTCATTTTCTAATTGTTTATTGCCAATACATGACCTAAATCAAATCCCTTATGATTATACAGTAGGAGTGAGAAATAGATTTAAGGGCCTAGATCTGATAGAGTGCCTGATGAACTATGGACGGAGGTTCGTGACATTGTACAGGAGACAGGGATCAAGGCCATCCCCATGGAAAAGAAATGCAAAAAAGCAAAATGGCCGTCTGGGGAGGCCTTACAAATAGCTGTGAAAAGAAGAGAAGCAAAAAGCAAAGGAGAAAAGGAAAGATATA
>NW_011494815.1:2385589-2405897 GCF_000754665.1 Bison bison bison | reverse complement strand
TATGCCAGCCAATTTGGAAAACTCAGCAGTGGCCACAGGACCGGAAAAGGTCAGTTTTCATTCCAATCCCAAAGAAAGGCAATGCCAAAGAATGCTCAAACTATTGCACAATTGCACTCATATCACATGCTAGGAAAGTAATGCTCAAAATTCTCCAAGCCAGGATTCAGCAATACGTGAACTGTGAACTTGCAGATGTTCAAGCTGGTTTTAGAAAAGGGAGAGGAACCAGAGATCAAATTGCCAACATCCGCTGGATCATGGAAAAAGCAAGAGAGTTCCAGAAAAACATCTATTTCTGCTTTCTTGACTATGCCAAAGCCTTTGACTGTGTGGATCACAATAAACTGTGGAAAATTCTGAAAGAGATGGGAATACCAGATCACCTGACCTGCCTCTTGAGAAATCTGTATGCAGGTCAGGAAGCAACAGTTCGAACTGGATATGGAACAACAGACTGGTTCCAAATAGGAAAAGGAGTACGTCAAGGCTGTATATTGTCACCCTGCTTATTTAACTTATATGCAGAGTACATCATGAGAAACGCTGGGCTGGAAGAAGCACAAGCTGGAATCAATATTGGCGGGAGAAATATCAATAACCTCAGATATGCAGATGACACCACCCTTATGGCAGAAAGTGAAGAGGAACTCAAAAGCCTCTTGATGAAAGTGAAAGTAGAGAGTGAAAAAGTTGGCTTAAAGCTTAACATTCAGAAAATGAAGACCATGGCATCTGGTCCCATCACTTCATGGCAAATAGATGGGGAAACAGTGGAAACAGTGTCAGATTTTACTTTTTTGGGCTCCAGAATCACTGCAGATGGTGACTGCAACCATGAAATTAAAAGACGACTTACTCCTTGGAAGGAAAGTTATGACCAACCTAGATAGCGTACTGAAAAGCAGAGACATTACTTTGCCAACAAAGGTCCGTCTAGTCAAGGCTATGGTTTTTCCAGTAGTCATGTATGGATGTGAGAGTTGGACTGTGAAGAAGGCTGGGCGCCGAAGAATTGGTGCTTTTGAACTGTGGTGTTGGAGAAGACTCTTGAGAGTCCCTTGGACTGCAAGGAGATCCAACAAGTCCATTCTGAAGGAGATCAGCCCTGGGATTTCTTTGGAAGGAATGATGCTAAAGCTGAAACTCCAGTACTTTGGCCACCTCATGCGAAGAGTTGACTCATTGGAAAAGACTCTGATGCTGGGAGGGATTGGGGGCAGGAGGAAAAGGGGACAACAGAGGATTAGATGGCTGAATGGTGTCACGACTGGATGGACGTGAGTTTGAGTGAACTCCTGGAGTTGGTGATGGACAGGGAGGCCTGCCGTGCTGCAGTTCATGGGGTCGCAAAGAGTTGGACACAACTGAGCGACTGAACTGAACTGAACAACTAATTTTGGTATGCTGACATTACATCTGGCAGCTTTTCTAGTTCATTTGTTAACTATAATTTATAGCTTAATTTGGATTTCTGTAAAGAATCATGTCACCTTTGCATAATGATCTTTTTTTACTCTTTTCCTATCCTTAGAACTTACATTTCTTTTTCTTGCCTCAAGTCACTCTCTAGGACATCTAGAACAATGTTGCATAGTAGTGGTTATACTGGACATCCTTTTCTCCTATTCCTGGGTAAATATCCAACAGAAATGCATATAGTTGCATCAAAAGATATGTACAAGGATGTTCATGTCAATATTATTCATTATAGGCCAAAGCTGAAAAAAAATATCTGTACACACATGTACTTTTAAAATGTCTGGAAGAACATATGCCAAAATATTAACATTTATTTCTGGGGGAGGCAATTGTTTTCTTTTCATATAAGTAATTTGTAATTCTCTACAAGAAGCATGCATTACTTGTATAATTTTTTAAGGAACAAAGATATCCATAATATATCAGTAAATGAAAACACAGATTACAAAACAGTATGTATAGTATGACACCATGTTTGTAAAATATATATATATTAAATATTTATCATTGTATGTTTATATAGATATGCCAAAGAAAGTTAAAAGGGCAAATAGTAGTACTTATCTACTGCTATGTGTCTGCTTGGTAGGTAAGCAGAAAAACTTCTGAAGCTCTTCAGTGATTTATGAGTTATTTTCTTTTAAAAAATTTTGTTTTCTACAGTGAACATGTATTATTTCTGAATTAAAAAAAAAAACACCTGATAGTAAGGGTTGGAAAAAACCAAAGGTGTGTCTCTCAGGAAGAAAGGGAGGCCCCTCTACTTCAGTGACCCTCCTTCCCCACCATTACACCCCACCCTCTTCCCCCTTTCCCCACACCTGGGGTCTTACATTTTAAGAAGAGTGATCGCTCTGGTGAGGGGCTTGTTTTCAACAAGGAACCCGGCTGGACACAGGAGCCCGAGAGCTGACAGTTCCTACCTGTAATGAATTGTGAGAAATCAGTGCCTGGTGTTTAGGCAAGCAGCACTAACTACAAAACATTACTAAAAATATTACAGAACTGGAGATTCACATAATCTCTCCCCAAGAATGGCATGCAAATTTAAGTAGGAAATGCAAATTCACAGTAACAGGGAAACTCCAGGACGAGGCTCAGATCTACAGAGAAAAACACACTTTCCAAGACTGGAAGCAAATTGAGCACTGGCAGGCCAGTGTGAGCGAGCCCCGGACATGAGGAGGACACTGCAGGCTCCAGGACCATGCTGAGAATCAACCATGTATTCAGTGGTCAAGGAAGGGGGCAATTTCACGGCAGACATGCAAATTCTAGGATAAAGGTAGAAAACAGGAAATTACAGCTGAGTCCTCAGCAAGGTCATATTCATCCAGGTCAAAGGGAGTTCAGGTAAAAGGTCCTCCTCGTTTCATATTCATCCAGGTAAAAGGTCATACTCATCCAGGTAAAAAAGAATTTAGGGGAAACTCAGGTCACAATCCCTGTCTATAACAATTCAGTCAGGTAAGTGAGGAGAGAAATGGGCGTGCTTGAGCTATGCCGCAAGGTAGAAAGTGCTCTGATCCAAGAAGAGACATGAAAGGGCTCCAGGGCTTAGAGGGGTCAGTGAAGGCTTCCTGGAGGAGGAAGCACCTCAGCTGGCCCTTAGATTTGGGGAAGCTTTGGACACCCAGAAAAAGGATGGGAGGCTTTCCCAAGAATATAGCAGGAGCAAAGACAGGTACTTGGAGTATTATGTAAAGTGAGGAGCCAAGGAAGGTGTTTGAAGGAATGTAGACATGAGCAGAAGAATTTCTAAGCCTCTCTCTGATGGGGAATGGATAGGGTAGGGTGAGAGTAGAGACATCCTGTGGGTAGGCTCATGGCTGACCTGGGGCAGCAGGGATGGAAAAGGAGCCAGGTTCAGCATATACTGCAGTGGTACAAGTTCCAAGGCTTGACTCTACTGGGAGCGGGGAATGAAGAGTAGATTGAAGGCAAGCAGCAGCGGTTTGGGGGTTAGCGGGTGGAAGATGCTGGATTCCATTTCAGCCTGTTGAACCTGCAGTGTCTGTGGAACTCACAGGTAGGGCGGTGAGGCGGGATGCTGGAAGGGCAGTGGTGCTGCAAAGACCCCATCTCCTTGGAGCCTTCCTGGGAGGCAGTACCTCTCAGTATTACCTGTGATAGTGAGAATGATGGCTTCATCTGGAGGTGGATGAGAGTGATGGCCTGGGAGGTAACAGACTCCAGGGGAAGAGAACACAATCCCTGGTACCAGAGTCTGTCTTAATTCTGCCTCAACTCCTACCAGCTGTGTGACCTAGCGCAAGTCAATTAACCTCTCTGACCCTCAGCTTCCTCATCTGTAAAATGGGGGATAACGAAGGCGTCTACCACATACATGGGGTGGTGCTGCTTGCTGTGCTTTTTAGCAAAGCACAGAGAATACATGAAGCAAATGACCGTTGGTAATCTTGCCATCAACGTGAGCTTCAATCACGGTTTGCCATTTTTTGATCATGGAGCGTATTTTGACATGGATAAGATCCATACCATGAAAGGCAGTTTTTGTCCTTAACATCTTCGGGAATTAGCTTTAATTCTCTAAACGCAGCTTCATCATTTTACAGATCAGCAAGACTCACTTCAAGAGGTGACCTTCAAGGCCATCAGATGCAATTTGGGTTGCTACAGTTCTTGTGATTAGGGTTTTTCCAAAATTTCTTATTTGGAACATAGCTGCTGCTTTCATAACCTTTCTTAGAAAACGGGTCAACCACTCACTTTCTTCTTGGTTCCTTTTTGCTGCCTTTTGTCAAGCACTTGCTCTTGCAAATCCCTATATGCTACTCAGACAGCCAAAAGGGCTGTTCCTTCCAATTCTAAGTGCTCTTTTTCATCTCAGAATATGACAACTTCTTTCTAGTTGTTCAGTTCAAAATCTTTGGAGTTTCCTTGGTATCTCTCTCTCTTCTTCCCTCTTGTGCCCACATCTACTCCAATTGACTGCTTCCGCCCCCCGCCCTTTGCTCTTCCTCCAGCAAGTCAAACTCACAATTGCCTTGTGCCTCAGGACCTTTGCACTTTCTTTCCCCTCTACCTAGAAGACATTTTCCCCAAGATGTAACAGCAGCAGTAACAATACTAGCTAGTGCTCACGGGAGCTTATTACGCCTGAGCACCATTCTGAGCACTTTACATGTAAGAACCCATTTAATCCTTACAACAACTCTATGAGATGGGACTATATTATCTTCATTCTATGGATGCAGGAACAGAGGCATGGAAAAGTTAGGTGCCCTGTTCCAGATGGCAGGGTTAGGAAGTGGTGGACCTGGGATAGAAGCCCAGGCAGTGTGGCTCCAGAGTCCATGCCTGTGACCACTAAGCTCTCTGGCTCATGCTTCAAGTCACCTCCCACATCCCCTTCTCAAAGAGGCCTTCCCCACTTCCCCATAGAAAATAGCTCTTTCTCCTGGTCACCCTCTATTCTCCTTACTCAGTATTATTTTTTCAAGGCACTTCTTATTGCTGATACGTATTCATTAGTTGACTGTCTTCCCCTTAAAAGACTGAGCACCACAAAGACAGGATCACTGTTTTGTACCCTGCTGTGCCCAGCACATAACAGGGGCTCAATAACTGTTTTGAACGAATAACAGAGATGAAGGAATGGATACTTCTGAGCACCTGCTTTGTGTCAGGCCCTATGGTGACCTCAGAGATGGACCCAAAGTGGTTCTTGCCCTCCAGGCATTTAAGAGAGGCAGAGAAGGGCCATATATCCAGCTCACAAACACCCCCAGGCAGGAGATGGAGCAGGCCCAGAGCAGAGGGGCGGATGGCTGAGACAGCAAGGGAGCCCAAGGAAGGGCTTCCCAAGTAAGTGCCTTGACCAGGTAGAGGAGGTGGGGGGAGTTGGTCCGTCCAGCTGGGAGCTGAGTGCAGGCAGAGCTGAGGTGAGGCAGGACCCCGGGAGCGACTGAGGGGCAGGAATAGAGCAGAGCGGCTGTGAGAGACAGGACCTATCTCAGAATGAGTAGCAGGTGAGGTTGGCAGGGAGGGTTGGGCCCAGCCTTGGGCCTCTGTGCGGGAGAGACATGATTCAGACATGACTGCACCATCTCTAATGACAGGACCAGGGAGTGAAGGACCCAAGGTTGGTCACACAGTGACTTACTTTCCTTAAGGCGGACATCCAGTGGCGTCTGCAGCAGGCTCTGCATGGCTTCCACGAGGTCCTTAAAGAAGCTCTTGACGGGCTCAAATGAGTGGGGCACGGGGTGGCACAGCTCCCCCAGGCTCATCTGCTGCTGTATCTGCTGCTCAGTGGCTGTGTACTCCTGCGAGGGCACGTGGGGCTCAGGGTAACTTGGGGCCATGGTCCAGTCTCCACCATCACGCCCAGGAACAAACCAGCCAGCGAGCATAGGCCCCACCTGGCCCTGACACCTGCTGCCAGCCCAGACCCTGTCCCCAGGAGCCAACCCCCACCCCCAGTGCTGGGGGGCTGTTGGTTCTTTTCTCCCTCCCTGCGGTGTGCACTGAGGTCCGCTCTGCATTAGGGGGCGAGGGAGGGGGCAGGCTGGGTGCCCTTGCCTTTAGCTCACCAGCTTGAAAGGGACCCCAAAGCTTTACAGACACTGTGACAGGGATTGGTCTGAGGTACGGGGGAACAAAAAGAGTGAGGGGCCAGTTTGCCTGGGGGAAGGTGCTCCTGGGGCATGTCCAAAATGGACAACAGAAAACCATGTCCCCCAAAATGAAAGCCAACGACTCTGGAAGCTCAACTGGAAAGCTGACTGAGGGGACATGCCCACCACAGTGGGGGGCTGTCTTGTTTTCTATCTGGACAGTACCTTTTATTAAATACCCTTCCTGTGTTAAGTATGGCTTTGCTAAGTGGAAGCTTGAAAACGGTCCTGGTCCCCCTTGCACCCACAGCAGCTCCACTCCAAGTTCTGGATGTGGAAGTGAGGGTGGGTGGTGACAGTGGCATGTGGCTGTCAGGGACAGCAGTGGTGGAGGTTCCGGGGGGTGGCCCTGGGTCGGTGGTGTGAGCTGTGACATCTTGCCCAGGGGAGAAGCGGTGGGGTCTACACTGGAGCAAGCCTGTGCCACAGCCTTGGCTTCACTCCTGTGGCCTGGTTTTTATCCCGACTTTCTGGCCCTCCGGCAGATCCCGTGTGCTACCCAATACTTTCATAAACTGTTTTCTTGCTTAAAACAGTTACAGAGGATTCTCTTGTTTGCACCTAAGATTCCCTGTCTGCACTTTCTGGAGAGTTGTCCCAGGCAAGGATTTAGAAGATAGAAGATTGCCTTAGGCAAGCAGGCCCTGGCTGGTTGGCAATGCTGCCCAAGATGGGAGGGGCAGATGGACTCCCCAGGAAGGAAGGAAGGTGGCTTGGCAGGAGGGATGCTGGGCCTTGGGAGGGGTTGTGGGTACTCTCTAAGCCCTGTCTACCTAGGAAGCTACAAGTCTACAGCCTGTCTTCATCTGGGTGAGGAGAAGAAGAGAATTTGTGGGGAAAGGGGGCTAAGGTCACACCCAGAGGGCTGGCCAGGGAGTCAGAGCACTAGCAGAGAGGGCAGGGAGCAGCTCTGGGTAGCAAGAGGGTGACAAGAGGGAAGATGGGTGGGGTGGGGCTGGGAAGGGGAATGAGGGACAAATGGGACCACCTGGCAACACCAAACTGCAGCATTTAGCATAGGGCCTGACACACAGAAGGTTCTTGATAAATGTTCATAATGGAATAAATGAATGAAACCAAGCATATCTATTTCTTGCCTTTGCAAACTCAAAGAATAGCCATATAGCTACGTATCTCTCTGCCAGAAACCAGATGTCATCTTGGATTCCCCTAATGACCAATCCTGCCATATCTCTCAAACCTGCTTGCTTCTCCGCATCCCCACTGCCCCTGCACTGGTCCAGCCCCCCATCATCTCTCTCCTGGATACCTGTGGTCTCCTCCCTGCTTCCCTTCCAGCCTCAGTCCTGCATGCCCAGTCCAGCCTCCAACCTGTCACAGTGACCTTTCTAAACCATTGATCCGACCATGTCATCCCTCAGTCCCAAACATTCCCCTGACCCCTTTTCTCTTTACAAGACAAAGTCTAAACTCCATGACTAGGTATATAAGATCCTGCATCAACTAACTCTGGCCTCCTTATCCAGTTGCATCTCCTAACAACCCCTCCCCTCTCGTAACCCTGCCCTGCCTCCAGCCAGGCTGAACCCAAGTGTTTCTCCAGCCTGCCAACCTCTCGCAGGCACATGGTTCCTTCTGCCTGGTATGTCCTCTCTGCCCCATCCCTCTGTATATACCCAGTGAGCTCCTCCTTATCCTCTCACACCAGCTCTACCGTCACCTCCTCCTGGAAGCCTTCCCTGATTCCCCATACACAATTGGACTTCTTTGGACACACCTTTACTTGCTAATTTGAAATGGCCAAGGCCACATAAAGGTATAAGAGTGTAAATATCCTCCAGGGACTGGCTTGACTAGTTTTGTACTGACTTATTTGCCTGCCTTATTTTGCAGCCAGAGCCCATGCTCATCTGTGGTTATTCTCAGTGCCATCTTTACTTAGTTGTACTCTGTCTCATCCTACAAACCTTTAAAGCATCTTACAAAAGTTATCTGCTGCTGCACAATTTTCCTTTACTGAGAAAAGTGAAGCCAAGAGAGAACCAGGATAAGAACGTAAGCTAGAAGCCAGTGAGATGAGGCACAAACTCTATGAACAAAGTCTATCCCAGCTATATGAAACATATTTGGCTCTGAGCTTCCCAGAAGCCATGCCAAAGAGAAAGAGGAAGAGTCAGATGAGTAGAAAAGCAATCCAAGAGCACAGGTGACTGCACAGGAGCCTGGTGGATCAGATGGTAAAGAATCTGTCTGCAGTGCAGGAAACCCGGGCGTGCTCCCTGGGTTGGGAAGATCCCCTGGAGGTGGGCATGGCAACCCACTCCAGTATTCTTGCCTGGAGAATCCCATAGACAGAGGAACCTGGGGGGCTACAGTCCATGGGATGTCAAAGAGTCGGACACTGAGCGACTACACTTTCACTTTCACTGACAGAAGAGTTTCTCCCATGGCTCCCTGAAGACAGGAACTCCACCCTCAACAGCAAGCTTTCACTCAGTGTAGCAGTGAATATCACAGGACTAGTTTTTAGACTCTCCTTTAGTATAACAGCCTCCAACAGAGCCCAGTGGCCAAGGAGTCCCGTCCTTCTCTCCACTTTGAGCAAACTGTGACTCAGCTCTTGAAGTCTGCTTAGTAGATTTTGCAAGGATACCGGATTTTCCAAGAGTGATGTTTCGATTAAGACTGTATAGTCAGAGGACCGGGCAGAGATGTCTTGTGGCTTTAGATTCTGACAGACCTTATTCCTACCAGCTGTATAACCTTGGATGAGTTCCTGCATCTCCTGGAGCCTCAATTTCTCCTTAGTAAAATGGGATGAGAATATCCAATTTGCAGAGTTCTTAGTAAATATTAGAGCTAAGATACCTAAAGTGCTTGGAACACAGAGGCCCTCAAAAATGGTGGCTGATAATGTCATTTAACTAGTCCAAGATGTATATTATCTTCCTAACAATGTATATTTTCTGACTTGTGTGGGGGCAAGAAAGTCTACATGCTGGCAAAGAAATTCTCTGTGTATTTACTCAATGTATGAACGCCGTGTTCAGTGCCACATTAACCAAGATGAAATATGGTGGCCAGTGTCCCCTGTGGAGCAGAAACCCAGCATTACCTGCAGCAGCTGTACAGGATTGGTTTCTTGGCTGATAGTCCAGATCCTGTTGGACAGAGTGTTCATGACATCAATTTGTTCCCCACAAGACTTGATTTGCTCTGTGTATGCCTGCAGGGCAAGCTGTGTGTTTTTATCAATGAATTTCTTGGCCAGAGCTTCTTCTTCTTCAAGTAGTAATCTGAGTTCAGCAAATTTCCCGGTCAGCCAGGTTTTACTTGACTCTGCATGAGCCTAAAACACAAACGAACAATACAAAACCAGTTGTAGATGATATAATTGCCAACCAGGAAATCTAAAATAATCAACATGAAAAGAAACTATTATAACTTCTAAAAGGAGAGTTCAGCACTTTAGCTTTTTTATAAAAAGCTTTCCTAAGTACTAGCTATAACCAATTGGAAAATGTATGGAGAAATAAAGATCATTTTTAAAGCAGCAGAAAAAACAGCAAAATATTTAAAATTAAACCCAACAAAAACTGTAAAGGCCTAGATAAATAAAAGCATAAAATTGTATGGAAAGACAAAATCTGAATGCATGGAAGAAAAACCATATCCTTGTCTGGGAAGATTGATTACCATAAAAATGTCATTTGTCTCCAAATTGGTGTATAAATTGGATACAATCCCAATCAAAGTCTTAACACGCATATTAACCAAATGTTAAATTATTGTGAGAGAGAATAAGTACAGGAAAAGTCAAAAACTGTTTTTTAAGGGACCAATGAAGGGGAATTCTCTGGCAGTCCAATGGTTAGGATGCCATGTTTTCACTATTAAGGGCCGCATTTGATTCCTGGTCAGGGAACTAAGATCCTGCAAACCTCACGGCATAGACAAAAAATAAATAAAGATCTATGAAGGATGAGCTGCCTTGTTGTTGTTTAATCGCTAAGTCGTGTCTGACTCTTTGCGACCCCATGGACTTGTAGCCCAATCAGGCTCCTCTATCCATGGGATTTCCCAGACAAGAATACTGGAGTGGGTTGTTATTTCCTTCTACAGGGGATCTTCCTGACCCAGGGATGGGAACTCGGGTCTCCTGCATTGCAGGCAGACTCTTTACTGTCTGAGCAACCAGGGAAGTCAAAACAAACTATAAAGATACAGGCTTTAAAACTATGTGGTTTAGGCATAGACAAAAAGATCAAGAGAAAGAATAGCTTAGAGAAGTATAAATATATATATTTGTTGAATAATATATAATTATATATTAATAGTTATAATTGTTTATATAATTATATATTGATATTATATAAATTATATAATTATATATAATTCAAGAGATGGTGTTGGTACAGCATGGAATTAATCATTTGATAAAACTGTTAGATACTTACTTTATTCTGTATACAAACATAAAGTCAGACAGAATCCCACCTGTGAAGTACTCTTGTGAAAAATGTAAATCTGAATCTGATTAAGCCTCTAGCTCTAACTTAAAGATATAATTTAGAAGACATGTAGAAGACAGAGGAGCATCAACTTAAGAAATACATCAATCAACTGCAGTTTGAAAACTTTATTTCACTCGTAATTCAAACAAAATATG
Organism: Bison bison bison; assembly: GCF_000754665.1. Lineage (NCBI taxonomy): Eukaryota > Metazoa > Chordata > Mammalia > Artiodactyla > Bovidae > Bison > Bison bison. The sequence continues at coordinate 2,395,145 of NW_011494815.1, read as the reverse complement.
ACATTTATAAAACAACTGGGAATGTGACTACTGGTTGGATAGTTGATGATATTAAGGAGCCATTGTTAATATGGTGATATTAATATGAAACTAATATTTATAATATGATATTAATATGATACCTGATTTTAAATACTTTTTTATGTATTTAAAATTTACTTGATTTTAAAAATGAGTCCTTATCTTATAGATACAGGTAATATGCTCAGAGTTTTACTGATGAAATTATATGTCTGGATGACATGTATGTATGCTTGAGGTTTTCCACAATAAAAGCCAAACAGACAATTCTAAATAAATTAAGGCACTATACATTAAAAAATAATAAACCTATCAAAATGAAATATAGAACGATTTTATTTTTAAAAATTTGGGAAGGAAGGACCTCCGTAAGACTCAGATAGCAAAAAGGGAGTCATGACAGGTTGGATCACATGAAAAAAGAAACTCTTCGCGAGAGGTAAGGCACTATACACAAAGCTACATGACAGGTGACAAACTACACAGGCTTACTGTCCATAACGTATAGTGCAAAATAAATCATTCCGTTTAAAAATGGACCAGAGATATACAAGTGTCAATAGACATATGAAGAGGTGCCTCAGCATCCCAAACCATCAAGATCAAGGAAGTGAGCAGCACTATATATACATATGTACTGGCCATCAGACTGGAAAAAATGCTAACTGATGGATAACACCAAGAATCCGTGTGTGTAGAATAGGCATTTACATACACCGTGAGTGGCAGTATCTATTAATAGCTATTAGAATTTGTAGAGGGTGATATAATATCGAAATTTTAAATGCTTAAATCCTTTGATGCAGCAACTCCTCTTGCAGGAATTGATCCTAGAAAATGTTTTCACATGTGCATAGAGATTTGTGTAACAAGACACTCACTATAGCATTGTTGGTGACAGAGAAAAGTTGGATAAAAGTTTCAATCTGAGAAGTACATGTATGTTCATTGTACACATTATGCCGCATTCACACACTGAAATAACATCCAGTGATTAAAATGAATTCAGTGTCCTGATATGTGCTATAATTCGGATGAATCTTGAAGATATGATGCTAAATGAAATAAGCCAGACACAGAAGAACAAATGTTGTATGATTCCACTGATATGAAATATCTAGAATAGTCAAATTCATAGAGACAGGAGGTAGACTAGAGGTTACCAGGAGCTAGTGGAAGGGGAATCAGAGAAGCCCATGGCACCCCACTCCAGTACTCTTGCCTGGAAAATCCCATGGACGGAGGAGCCTGGTAGGCTGCAGTCTGTGGGGTCACTAAGAGTCAGACATGACCGAGCGACTTCACTTTCACTTTTCACTTTCATGCATTGGAGAAGGAAATGGCAACCCACTCCAGTGTTCTTGCCTGGAGAATCCCAGGGACGGGAGAGCCTGGTGGGCTGCTATCTATGGGGTCGCACAGAGTCGGACACGACTGAAGTGACTTAGCAGCAGCAATGGGAGGGGAATGGGAAGTACTTGCTTAGTGATTACAGAGTTATGTTTAGGGTAATGAAAAAGTTTTGAAAACAGTGCTGATGTTTGCACAATACTGTGAATGTAATTAATGCCACTGAATTATACACTTAAAAATGGTTAAAATGGTCATTTTTACGTGTATTTTGCCACACACACACGAAGAATGCAGTGGACCTGCATTCTTGTCATGGAATGTAATTAATGCCACTGAATTATACACTTAAAAATGGTTAAAATGGTCATTTTTACGTGTATTTTGCCACACACACACGAAGAATGCAGTGGACCTGCATTCTTGTCATGGAATGTAATTAATGCCACTGAATTATACACTTAAAAATGGTTAAAATGGTCATTTTTACGTGTATTTTGCCACACACACACGAAGAATGCAGTGGACCTGCATTCTTGTCATGGAATGTAATTAATGCCACTGAATTATACACTTAAAAATGGTTAAAATGGTCATTTTTACGTGTATTTTGCCACACACACACACGAAGAATGCAGTGGACCTGCATTCCTGTCATGGAAAGCTCTTCAAGACATCATGTGAAATGAGGCAAGCTGCAGAATAATACATACAGGATGGTCTCATTTATGTAAAAAATCACAAAATAAAACTGTATATGGATATCTGCATCTGTATGTCTGCAAGTGCATTTAAAATATCTGTCTGGTCATGTTTGGGGAGGGGTGTGGGGTGGGTAAGATGGTCAAGAGGGATTCTTACTTTGTACTTGCCAAAGTTCTACACTATATTCTAATACACTATTTAAATTTTTAAAACTGAAATGTGTTTATGCATTACTAGTGCAATTAAAAACTAAAATCATAAAAAAATTAGGCCAGTATCTTTCCTCAGACCAAACATTTATACAACCCACTACCAGGAAGATCCTTGGTATCCAGGCAGGCGTGGGGTGAGCAGGCTCCCCTGTGGTGCCAAGCAGGGTCCCCTGTGGTGCCATGTTCTCTCCTTAGTTGGAAAAGAATGTGTGGTTTGTCAGGATCTAGGGGATGAGTTCCCAAAGCCTGTGTTTCCCTTACAGTGTTCTACGCAGTGGTCAGGCTCTGAGTCTAATTTATACCACCACATGCCATAGAGATATTAAACAGTTTTTGGCTACCTTGGGAATTAGTCTACAACATGGTTTCTATGAGTCAGCAAGCCTGGAAAGTACATCTTTGTTGAATGACTAAGTGAAGGAAAGAAAATGTGTTCTAAACCCTTGATTTATCAACACATTTTGGAGGCAATGTATGTACATGGAGGACCTTTTTCTAGAAACTGAGAGCAAACGTCTTCTCCCAACAAACCTGTACTCCAAGCAGTTTCTACAGATCCACTTTTTAAAGAATATACAAAATAAGCTTAATGATACCACACATTGTTATAAATCTCAACATAGAAAACTTAAGGTATAAGCAACCTGAGACTGATTATGCAATATGGTTTAAAAAAAAAAGAGAGAATTCTGGCAATGAAACAAAGAAGTACACTGGTTTGGGCCACATCAGTTCAAAGTGAACCGATATACTATATATATATTATATATATTGTTGTTTATTGCTAAGTCATGTCCGACTCTTTGCAACCCCATGGACTGTAGCCCGCCAGGCTTCTCTGTCCATGGATTTCCCAGGCAAGAACACTGCAGTGGGTTGCCATTTCTTTCTCCAGGGGATATTCCCAACCCAGGTGTTAAATCCAAGTCTCCGGCTTGGCAGGAGGATTCTATACACTGTGTATTTATATACTTTTTTTGTTGTCATTTACAAAAGTATCAAAAGCTCAATGTAGAAAATTTGGAAGATTTGAAAGAAGACTATAACCACTCTGATATATGGTCATCTTATCCCAGTTTGAGTAAAAAGTTAGGGCAGCAGTTAAGTGTTGATTTTCTCTACACCTGGATGTGTGTAGGGAAACACACATCTCAGCACCCCCTGGAGCCGTGATGGGGAAGCAAAGAGCCTATTAAGGAAAAATCATTTAAAGGGTATTGGGTGGGGACTCAAGATCAAGCCCTTCTTGATTGCTCTCTGGAAAGACGTGGTTGGGTAGGCCTGGTTGTTGGCTTCTGATCAGTAGACTTTGGCCAATTGTGAACTTTATTGGTTTTAATTTGTTTACCAAGCTGTTTCATGGGCTAATTTCCAAGCAGATGATCTTTGCCCTAGTACTGCCTCTGAGAAAGCGAGGACGGAGAAGCATGGTTGCCCCAGACCTCTCTGCCACAACCGAGCCTGCTGCAGTTTGGTACAACGCACCAGAGTCCCCATAAACGTCTGTGCCTGTTGAGCCAGGTGACTCACGCTAGGAACGTGTTCCAAAGGAAATAAGTCAAGGTGCCAATATCACTGCAGTGTTGTTTCACCTGAGTGAAAAACTGGAAGGGATCTAAATGTTCAACATTGGGAAAATGGTTTCATGAATCATGGTCGAGCCATTTAATGGCACACACAGCCTCTAATACCAACACTGATAAACAACTTTTAATGACATAGGAAAGGGTTAGCGTCTTAAAAAACAACCACAACATCCTACCCAAGTAATGACATATGTGCTGTGCTTAGTCACTCAGTTGTGTCCGACTCTTTGTGACCCCATGGACTGTAGCTCTCCTATCTAAGCCACCAGGGAAGCCCAAGAATACTGGAGTCGGTAGCCTATCCCTTTCTCCAGGGGATCTTCCCGACCCAGGAATTGAACCAGGGTCTCCTGAATTGCAGTTGGATTCTTTACCCGCTGAGCTAACAGGGAAGCCCAAAATGACATGTGTGTGTGTGTGTGAGTCGCTCAGTAGTGTCCGACTCTTTGCGACCCCATGGACTGTAGCCCATCAGGCTCCTTTATCTATGGGATTCTCCAGGCAAGAATACTGGAGTGGGTTGCCATTTCCTTCTCCAAAATGACATAGTTTAGTCAAAAAAGGGAGAAGGAGCAGACATGGGAAATCTTCCTTCCTACTACTTTCAAACACATGGAAATGCTGAGCAAATTTTAAAGTTACATAACCAGATTAAAAAAAAACAAAAAACAAAACCCACAATCAAACAAACAACAAAAAGGAAATCCCCAGGTCCCCAAAACAAAGAAAGAACTTGGTGTCAGAACCACGGTGAGTGACCTGGGTGGCATGGAGGTGGAGGGGCGTGAGACAGCCACAGCATGCTGGAGCCTGGGTCATCTAGGAGGGCGCTCTGGGCACCTGGCATCATTCCAGTTGGGAGTGGGAACAGGGCCATCTGACCCAAATCAAACCAGATTCACAGAAGGTTGCTCCATCCATGAACCAGGCACCAGTAAAAGTCTATCCACTGACCTGGGGAAGGGGCAAGGAATCTTGTCATCTACCCAGAGTCATGCACTACTTTTCCAACTTCCCATAAATCTGCAATTACCTCAAAATAAAGTTTAAGTTGGGTGAGTGAGTGTGTTAGTTGCTCAGTTGTGTCCAACTCTTTGTGATCCAGTGGATTGGGGCTTGCCAGGCTCCTCCATCCACGGGATTTTCCAGGGAAGAAGACTGGAGTGGGTTGCCATTCCCTTCTCCAGGGGATTTTCCCAACCCAGGGATCGAATCCGGGTCTCCTACATCACCTTCAAACTCTTTACTGTCTGAGCCACTAGGGAAAACTATAGTTGGGGAAAGCTTCAAAGAAAACCATTCCTTAGATTAAGCTGAAACCTGCCCCCCTTAAGACTTTCCACATGGATCCTAACTTTTTCCTCGGGAGCCTCTAGACTATGTCTGCTCAGAGATTTACAGACAGTGAGCCTGTTCTCGGGGCTGAACATCCCCAAGCACCTCCCCTATCCCTTTGGGTGTGCCAACTTTTAGTTCCCATATTGTCTTAGACTGATGTTGCCTGAGCCCAGAGCCGTGCTCTTGAAGACGACATGATTAATAATTAAGCCAGGGCCACAGGTGTAAGACATCTGTCCTCAGTAAACTAGGGCAGGCTGTCACTCAAAAGCTAATGGACGCTGGACAAACAGAGGGCCATTTCTGTGGCCTTGTCTGGGTGCTAACTATTCCCATGGTCAGAGCCAGTCTCACTGCCTGACTTGAGGTAGCCAGTCCGGGTTCACAGACCCCTCAGTGAGACGGGCCTTGGGAGGGCATCCCACCCCAGCCCTCACTTTGAGGAGCCCTCACTTCTCAGCGGTGGCTGAGAAGGGAAGGGACTAGCCAAGTTCACCTAAAAGGCTCCTAAAGAGCAATAATACCATTCTCATAGTTAAAACAGCAGCTAGGATTATGTCAGTCCCAACTTCCTACTTAAAACTCACAAAGAATCCACTTAAGTAAACATTGTTATGACAGGATAAGCCTGAAGAACATGTCATGAAATATATTTAAACCTATTTGCTTTGTTTCAGCAGTGAAACTGAAAGTGTGATTTGCATGTTCCATTTTCTTTGCTTAAGGCAACTTGGGGTGTAGGGGGTGGAGGACTAGTCTGTCTAAGAATATGGCCTTGGAGATGGAGGGAGAAAAGACCATTCCTCCACTTTGTCAGGCATTTTGGGACAAGGCTAGGGCTCTGGGTAGAGGCAGATTCACTGCAAAGCTAATGAAAGAGAAGCCCCAGGCCACTCTCTAGCATGACCTCTTCATGGTCTTGCAACTAATTTTGTGCTCTTTTTCTTCAAAAGGGTCCCCTAAATTACATAAGCTCCAGGCCCCACCAAACCCCCCTTTGACGTTGGTTTTCATTTTCCCTGGCTCCATATTGGGGAGAACCCTGTGTCGGAGCAGAGAAGTGGACATCTCAACTAGGATCAGGAAGAATCCCCCACTTGCCTTGAGCTTCTCAGCAGCATCTTCTATCTGGGTTATGTTGCCAACTTGCTGCTGCTTCTTGGTTGCCAAATGCTTTAAGCATTCTTGGGTGAATTTCTGTATGTGAAAAAGTTAGGACAAAAGTCTTAATGTTGTCACTTTTGAGATAACAAGTCACTCCAGGGGTCATCTCCTCTCAACTCTGTATATTTTTCAGTGGAGGTATCTGGAACTCAGAAGGTATGGTGACTTGCCCAAAGTCATGAGGCAAGTTGGAAGCTGAGCTGGGACTAGGGCTCCTCTGATCCTCAGAGGCCCACATCAGGTATTCTCCAAACCTTGAGGTGCTCCCTTCTTTCTAGAACAGTCCTACTTGTGACCTGCTTTTCCAGGCCCTCTAACAGGATTTTAGGGAAGCAGCTTGGGGTCAGTGGAAGAGCATTCACTTCTAGAGTGAATCCTGAGTACTGTTAGTTCTGGGGCCTGTTCTAGGAGCTGCCTTCACAGAACCTCCCTCCAGGGTTGGTCTGTGGTCCTCTGGACTAGATTGGTGTTCAGAGGACCTGCATGTGTAAGAGGTCCCCTCTCCCACCTACGTGGCACCCAACTCCCTTCCATATCTCTGCTGTTTGCAATTGCCGTTTCTTCAAAGACCTGCTCTGTGGACTCCCCTACGCTGTGACCTTACCTCCGCCTTACCTTCTTACGACTCACCTTACGTTCATCTGCTGGACCAGCTATGCACTTTCTGAGGGCAGATCTGCTCCATTCTTGGCTCCTGCTCCCCAAGAGGGACAAGGGGGTGTCCCTAAAGTGTTTGCTGGATTGAACAGAATTACCAGGGGCTGCCAGCTTCAAGTGGAGAGCTGGAGCACGCTATGTATGAGCCCAAGTCCCAGACTCGGACAGGACCTGCTAGGTCTGAGTCCTAGCTCTCCTTCCACATGACCTAGGCAAGTGGCCTCACCTTTCTAAGCCTCAGTTTCCTCAGCTGCAAAAAAAAAAAAAAAGGCGGGGGGTGGGGGGACAACCCCACAGAGTTGCTGTAAAGAATGAGGACACAAAGTGCTTGGTGTAGTGCCTGGCACACAAAATGCTCAGTAGGTGTAGCTTATATGGGAGATTGGGAGTGAGCGCTGGGGGTGGGAACACAATAGTAACCCAAGGATAAGCCATAAGCTCACCTTCCATCTTCCAGGAGCACATCCTCCATCCCCCCCCACCCCCCTCCCTTGAATCTTCTGGTCAAGCTCCTGTCTGTCAGCCAAGGATAATGTGGCATCCCGGTGCTTGAGCCCTCCAGTCACAGGGTGCCTCTCCTGTCTAGGTGCTTGGTGAAGCCCCACTTACTCGTCATGGCCAGTTTCAATGACATCCCCCACCCAGGAACTCTTCCTGGGCTTCCTGTCCCTGGTTCATACTTCTTCTTTTTGGCTCCCACTGACCACTGCCTCAGGCTCCCCAATTACAATACTTATCATACTGTGTTGTCACTTGTTTGTTCTTCCCCTACTAGCCAAGGGACGCCTCCAGGTCGGGGAAGAATTGGTCTGTTCCTTGACTCATGGATAAGCTGAATGGATGTCTAAGGAATGAATGGGTGTGTGGATACAAAAGAGGTAGGTGGACCTACCTATTAGAAGATGTTATCTCTGAAAGCAGGCTTGTTAACTCTGAAAACAGCATTTTGAGGAACTATTGCTATTATTAACTATTTTATAGATAAGAAAAAGAAGATCTTGGAGGCAGAGGAAAGCCTTGAATCCTGGGCTCCACCTGCTAGATTAGCCCAAGGTGGCCCATTCTCAAGCTTCAAAGTCACAATGGCTAAATCAAGTGCAGGGAATGGCTGTAGATCAGATCAGATCAGTCGCTCAGTCCTGTCTGACTCTTTGCGACCCCATTAATCGCAGAACGCCAGGCCTTCCTGTCCATCACCAGCTCCCGGAGTTCACTGAGACTCAACGTCCATCGAGTCAGTGATGCCATCCAGCCATCTCATCCTCTGTCGTCCCCTTCTCCTCCTGCCCCCAATCCCCATTCCCAGGGAATGGCTGTAGGGCTGGATTAATCACTTCCTGAAGGTAGAAGTGGCAGAATCAAATCTGTGAGGGGAGCACCTGTCTAGCCCAAAGAGGGCTTTGCAGGGGTTTGGCCAGTCACTGGACAAGTTGGCCACTAGGCTGGAACAGGAGTCCAGAGCCCCCTTCCACTATTAGGATTAAGCATGGATGAGCGCTCCAAAGTGAGACTGGGCCCGTGGGGAGCAGTCCTGGGTTCAAGGCCCAGCCTCTGCCTCCAGAAGCCTCTTTTTGTCGGCGAAGCGGTTGACCTAGCTCCCATTGACTGTGGTTGACCTAGCTCCCACTGGCAGTTGGGCGCGTGGTATGGAGCGTAGGGAGGGGGAGGGGCGGGGTTGGGCAGACCGGCCCAACCCCAGAGCCATGGGGACCCACAGCCCCTCCCAGGAACTCCAGGGGGGAAAACCAGAGGAGGCGTGTGTGTGGCTTTCCTGAAACACTGTTGTTTTCTAAGCTGGAGGGATTTTTTCATCTTTGTTAAAGGCAGCTTTTCTTTAGGTCCAAAGGCCGTGGGGTGAACCCACCGTGGTGGATGAGGTCCAGGATACCCGGCCAGCCAGGCGCCCAAGTTCTTACTCCCAAACCCACCTCTTCTGATGCTTAAATGATGGCCTTGGCTCGCCGGTACCCTTCCTCAGTCTCTTTCTGAACAACAGGTCGGCCTCCGAGATGGTCCCCGGGCCGCCTTGCCGGTCCCGGTTCCAACCGGGAACTGCCAGTGGGACCCGGCACGCCCCTCCCCGCCCGCTGCTGCGGGGCTCGCGCCCCAGCGTCCCCACCTGCACGCGCGCCGCCTCGTCCAGCGCCAAACCGATCGGGTGGCCGCGATGCGAGCCCAGCACCGGGCAAAGCGCGCACACGCAGCGGCGGCAGCGGCGACAGAAGAGCTCAACCACGCGGTCGCCGTGCTCTGAGCAGAGCCAACCGCGCGCGTCTTCGGGTTCCGCGGGGCCCAACCCCCCAGGAGTCCCCTTGAGCACCGCCGAGCCCGCCATTCTCCCTCCAAGTTTCTGGGCCGCGGCCGAGCAGCAGCGAGAGGCCCGTGGGGAATCGAAAGCTGGGCGCTGGGGCGGGGCGCGCCCAGTTCCGGCAGGGAAAGGCGGGTAGCAGGGCGCCGCACGCAGGCCGGCCGGAGGCGGGGGAGTGGGGTGCGGTGGCGGGTATGGCCGCAGCATCAGCACCC
>NW_011494815.1:2352836-2385489 GCF_000754665.1 Bison bison bison | reverse complement strand
CTTCCGATCTCCCTGAGGACTGCGCTGTGCCGTCCGGCCCACCTGCCCCGCAGTGAATGAATGCTCAGGCCTGGGCTCCCGGCTCAGTGTCTGGCCCAGAGGCAGCCACAGAAGAAATGGGGGTCACATCGAATGGGCTACCTGGAAGGAGGTGGGCTTCCCCGCTAAGTGACCCTTGTCTTGATCAGGAAAACTGCAGCCTGTGGGTGGGACCAAAGTTGGCTGTGGCCTTCTGGGATGTTGTGCGTTACCTACATTTTTCATTTTCCCTTAATTCTCTCTTGCCCTTTCCCCCAAGAGAAATAACCATTCCTGCAATTGTGAGAAACCGTTCAGGAAACTCCGATTGCCCCCACGCTAAAGTCTCAGCTTCTATGGAATGTCGGTTGGCATTATGGAAGTTCCTCAAAAAATTAAAAATAGGACTACCGTATGATCCAGCAATCCCACTTCTGGGTGTATATCCAAATAATATGAAGTCAGAATCTCTGTGGTATCTGCACTTCCATGGTCACAGCAGCACTATTTACAATAGCCAAAATATGGAAACAACCCAGGTGTCATCAATGGATCACTGGAGAAAGAAGATGTGGTATATGTATGTACAGTGAAATATTATTCAGACTTAGAAAGGGAAATCCTACCATTTTCTAAATAAATGAGCCTAGAAGACATTACAGAGAAGGCAATGGCACCCCACTCCAGTACTCTTGCCTGGAAAATCCCATGGACGGAAGAGCCTGGTAGGCTGCAGTCTATGGGGTCGCTCAGAGTCGGACACGACTGAGTGACTTCACTTTCAGTTTTCACTTTCATGCATTGGAGAAGGAAATGGCAACCCACTCCAGTGTTCTTGCCTGGAGAATCCCAGGGACAGGGGAGCCTGGTGGGCTGCCCTCTTAGGGGTTGCACAGAGTCGGACACGACTGAAGTGACTTAGCAGCAGCAGCAGCAGCAGCAGCAGCAGCAGAAGACATTATGTTAAATGAAAAGCCAGGTGGAGAAAGACAAATACTGTACCATATCTAAATATGTGGAATCTAAGGGGGAAAAAAAAGTCAAACTCATTGGAGCAGAGAATAGAAAAGTGGTTGCCAGGGGCTGACAGAAAAAGGTAGGGTGGGGGAAAAGGGTACGAATTTTAAGTTACAGAACCCATCAGTTCTGGGGATCTAATGTACAGCATGGTGACTGCCATTAATAACACTATATTGTGTACTTGAAATGTGTTGAGATTGGCTCTCAAATGTTCTTCAGTTCAGTTCAGTCGCTCAGTCGTGTCCGACTCTTTGCAACCCCATGAATTGCAGCACGCCAGGCCTCCCTGTCCATCACCATCTCCTGGAGTTCACTCAGATTCATGTCCATCGAGTCAGTGATGCCATCCAGCCATCTCATCCTCTGTCGTCCCCTTCTCCTCCTGCCCCCAATCCATCCCAGCATCAGAGTCTTTTCCAATGAGTCAACTCTTCGCATGAGGTGCCAAAGTATTGGAGTTTCAGCTTTAGCATCATTCCTTCCAAAGAACACCCAGGACCAATCTCCTGTAGGATGGACTGGTTGGATCTCCTTGCAGTCCAAGGGACTCTCAAGAGTCTTCTCCAACACCACAGTTCAAAAGCATCAATTCTTTGGCGCTCAGCTTTCTTCACAGTCCAACTCTCACATCCATACACGACTACTGGAAAAACCATAGCCTTGACTAGATGGACCTTTGTTGGCAAAGTAATGTCTCTGCTTTTGAATATGCTGTCTAGGTTGGTCATAACTTTCCTTTGAAGGAGTAAGCGTCTGTTAATTTCATGGCTGCAGTCACCATCTACAGTGATTTTGGAGCCCCCCAAAATAAAGTCTGACACTGTTTCCACTGTTTCCCCATCTATTTCCCATGAAGTGATGGGACCAGATGCCATGATCTTCATTTTCTGAATGTTGAGCTTTAAGCCAACTTTTTCACTCTCCTCTTTCACTTTCATCAAGAAGTTTTTAGTTCCTCTTCACTTTCTGCCATAAGGGTGGTGTCATCTGCATATCTGAGGTTATTGATATTTCTCCTAGCAATCTTGATTCCAGCTTGTGCTTCTTCCAGCCCAGCATTTCTCATGAGGTACTCTGCATATAAGTTAAATAAGCAGGGTGACAATATACAGCCTCGATGTACTCCTTTTCCTATTTGGAACCAGTCTGTTATTCCATGTCCAGTTCTAACTGTTGCTTCCTGACCTGCATATAAGTTTCTCAAGAGGCAGGTCAGGTGGTCTGGTATTCCCATCTCTTTCAGAATTTTCCACAGTTTATTGTTCTTACCATGCACAAAAATGGTAATGTGAGGTGATGGATGTGTTAATTAACTTGATAGTGATGACCAATTCACAATATATTTATATATTAAGTCATTATCTTGTACACCTCAAGAAATCACAAGCAACATAAATATATACAATTTTGTCAATCACACCTCAATAAAGCTACAGGAAAAAAGTCTCAGCTCCTGCCTACAAGGTCCTTGCCTCTTTAACATTTAAAAATTTTTATTATTTATTTGGTTGTTCTGGGTCCTCGTTACTGCATGTAGACTTCTCTTGCTGTGCCTTCTCTTGAGGTGGAGCACGGGCGCTAGGGCACACGGGCTCAGTAGTTGTGGCACATGGGCTTCGTTGCCCCATGGCATGTGAGAATCTTCCAGGATCAGGATTGAACCTATAGCAGGCAGATTCTTACCCTCTGGACCACTAGGGAAGTCCCCCTTGGCTCTTAATACCCATGACCTGTCTATGCTACCCTTTGCTTGTTTCCAGACCAGGGAGTAGGTACTTTTCTCTGTGTGGAACACTGTTTTCCTCAAATGCCCTTTGCCTTGTTTACTCCTATTTATCCTTCAGGTTTCTGCCTGAATATCGTTTCCTCCAGGAAGCCTTCCTTGCTTCCCCTCCAAGAGCAGCCTGCAATGTCCCCTACCTTGGCCCTCCCTTTCCTTCCAACCACAACAGAGGACTCTTTGGAGGCCAGGAACGAAATCTGTCTTGCCTGTTTCCCAGGGTGGTTTCTGGCCCAAACAAGTAGGTGTTGTTGTTGTTTGTTGTTTAGTTGCTAAGTCGGGTCTGACTCTTTGCAACTCCCATGGACTATAGTCCACCAGGCTCCCCTGTCCAGGGGATTTCCCAAGCAAGAATACTGAAGTGGATTGCCACTTCCTCTTCCAGGGGGATCTTCCTGACCCAGGGACTGAACCTATGTACTTCCCTGGTGGCTCAGACGGTAAAGTGTCTGCCTACAATGTGGGAGACCTGGGTTCGATTCCTGGGTTGGGAAGATCCTCTGGAGAAGGAAATGGCAACCCACTCCAGTACTCTTGCCTGGAAAATTCTGTGGACGGAGGAGCCTGGTAGTCTACAATCCACGGGGTCACAAAGAGTCGGACACGACTGAGCGACTAAACTTTCCAAACTTTCTCCTGCATTAGCAGACGGATTCTGTACCTCTGAGCCACCAGGGAAGTCCCACCTGTCCTGTAGTCTCCCATAATTCCCCATCTACCAGTCTCAATATCACAACATGGTTAACACAGGGATTCTCTACATAGCCTTGCACTTGGTTCCTGGAAGGCCAAGATCACATTTCTTCATTTCTGCACCTCTAAGTCCTTGTGCATGCAGATGGCTCTCAGCAAAAGTTGGTTGTTTGAAAGAATGAAAGGATTTATTTTGGCTGTATGAAACAGTTTCTGAGGCTGTTGGCTTAGCTGATTCTAAACTCTGAGAAAGCAGTGACTGTCTTGCCTACCTGATATTATTCCCAGCACTTTGCCTGGAACCTGGCACTTAGTGGGTAAGTACAAGGGCAGATGAGAATTCCAGGGAGAGCCCATTCAGTATAAGGAGAAGCACTCCATGTTGCCAGAAGTGGGTGAACCTCACTGGTCCTCTTTCCTCTGGACTGTGGGGGGCAATTGGCGCTACTCATCACATCTCCCTGAAACACACTTTTCTCTAACCTTCCAAGATCCCACATCCCCTGGATTTCCTTGCACCCATAGCCACTCCTCTGATGTCATCTCATCCTCCTCAATCTCAAACTGTCCAAAGAGCTCATAGTCATCTCTGCAGGACACTCCCTAGGCACTGCACCTCTCCATCCAACTGCTTTCCTGGCTTTTCAAAACAGATCTCTCCTGCATCTGTCCCTACAAAATATACTCCTCTCCCAGGCTCCCTCCAAAAGTTCACTGTATGCCATCTTGCTTTCACAAAAGACCTACATTAGTATTTGTTTTCACTAACAGAAAACTGAAGTGGATTTTCCCTTTTATTAAAAAAAAAAAAAAAAAGGGGCAAAAAAGCAAAAAAAAGAAATTCAGCATTTGTTTTGCGGAGTTATTATAGAGGCATCAGGCACCTCCTAGCATCCCAGGCAGTGAGTGTGGCACTGGCAAACTCCTTCTGCGGGAATGACACTCAGCATTCTTAACATTAAGCTGTCTCAGCTTTGAACTGTGTCTGTGAACATCTGTGCTTCGCCTTGACTTATTTTGCATTAAGATAATTGCTTCTTCACTTTTTAGCCATTTTGGCTTATGAAAGGTTTCATGAGCACCTTCTACATTCAGATAGCGAGGGAAACCTGTATTTGTGAAACAAGTCAAGGAAAACTCCATGTATTAAAATGTATAGGCAGATGTTTATTATTTTGTTACCTTCTTTCCATTGCACAATTCCACATCTATTTATTTTCACTTTTAGTTTTTTTTTTTTTATAAAGGTACAAGAAATTTCAGAAACAATATTAAAATAATCAAAGGATTTCAGGCACGGTTTTGTATTAAAAGCATAGCTCAATTTCTGACTTCCTGCTTCCCTCTATGATACAATCTCAAATGATTGTAGATACACCCCAGAGCTCACCTCCCAGTGCTGTCTTCACTCTCAGAAAGTTCCTGAGTCAACAGTCGGGGGTTCTTAGGGTATGGAGTAAGGAGATGAGTACACAGTCTGCTTGTCCTGAGCCTGAGGGCCCTGCAAATGCTGGGCAAGTCCTACTTCATCAGCCAAGAACAAAAACAATTTTTAAAAAATGGCTTAAAAAAATATCTGATAAAAATTACCTATCCCTCTCCCTTGCTGTGAAATAATTTAAATAATTTATTGTAGATGTAAAAAAAAAAGGAAAAGAAGTTTGTTCATGGATGCCTTCATATTGTTTTTAAGCACGAGGTATGGGTCCCTTAGGGGTGGGGAGAGCTTGAGCAGGAAGGCTCCGTGTGGAGGAGGCATGTGGGCAGCTCCCCAGACAGGACCTCACCTTCCTGCCTTTCAGCTTGTGCCTTGGGCTTGATGATTCTTCATTCTCTGAGGCTAGGTATTCCCTTTTGAACTTGGGGATAGCAGAGCCTAGCTCACCTGTTTAGAGTAGGACGGGTCAGTGAGTGGGGTGAGAGGGCTTTGTAAACTGTGAAGTGCTGGTCACAGATGAGGTGGGGGGAGATAACCCCATTCAGTGGAGCTCTGCTTCCCCGACAATGCCTGAGATTCGGCCTTTGGCAAGCTTGGCAGGACCCAGCAACTTAGTAAACATGACAGGGAATGTGGGCATGTGGTGTGTGTGTGGGCAAATGAGGGGACTCAGCCATGGCAAGGGGAGGGGGCCATCAGGAGCACACAGCCTTCATCGTGCTGCAGTCAGGGGTCCCAGAGACCCCCAGGATGATGTTTCTTACTTTTTAGGAGCTTTCAGCGTGGACTTAGAAGATGGGGTTGGAGTCCCAGATCCTGTCTGGCGCTCACTATCCTCATCTTCACTGAAAATAGGTACAGATGCACCAGTCCACTGAGTCTCTGTCCTGTGTTGCAGAATCATCTGGGAACTTAAAAAACATATACCAGGCCAGGCCCTACTCTGGAGATTCTCCATCAGTGGTCTGGGGTTGGGCCTGTACATCTGTAGTTCCTGAAGGCTCCCAAAGGAATTCAAAGGTACAGCCTGGGTTGAAACATACCAGGCCTGAGTTGCCTCCTGCAGTTCCCATCTTAGTTCCAGGATCACCCTGTGCTTTGGGCAAAACTCGTGGCTGGCACAGCCTTGGTAAGGAGGGGCACATTTAACTTCCAGCATTCCCTGCCCTCTAGCTGCAGTGTTGTACTGACCACTGTGAGAGAGAGCACCTTAGAGAAAGGGCTTAGAATACACAATAGAGAGACACAGAAAAACTGCCAGTCTGGAAGGGAAGTCAGGGTCATCTGGTCCCAGTTCCTTGCCCACTACAGTCATCCTCCCCAGAAGCCCTCCTGGGTGGGTGCCGATGGGGCTCTCCTGCCACACTTCCAGGGCGCAGGCTCCCCACCTCCTGAGGACCTCTTCTGTTACCTTGGGCTGAACTCTACCTACATCATCCTGGAGGAGGCAGGCTCTATGACCTCAGGGCTTTGGTGGTGGCAGTCAGTGGTCACGGGCACCACTCTGCTGTCTGCATCCCCACCTAAGGGACAGTGTCTACACATATTTGGCTGATTCTGGTTGAAGGGAGAGAGGATGGCCTTCTGTCTGTGTTCCACCATTAGGCGGAACCTTGACTTACTTCCTGGAAATTAAACTTCCTCTGCCCCTATGTTGTTTGAGTTCCTGCAGCAAACCCAGATCATCACCCTGCAAAGTAGCTTTCCTCAGGTCAAGGCCAAGGTTTTTTCATCTCAGGTGGCAGATCCTCTAAAGGACAGCACATTCCAGGGGCCTCCTTGCTCAGATGGAGAAAGTGAGACCAGAGAGCGAATGACTTCTGAGAGGTCACAGAGCAAGTCAGGGGCACAGATGAGGCCAGAACCAATGGATTCCTGCCCTGTGGGCTGAGAACCGCACACGTGCTGCCTCACAAACAGCAGATAGACCCAGGAGACCAGGAGCTCAGCCCAGCCCAGCCATGGATTCTCTGGGGATCTTGATTACTTGCCTGTCTCTGGGCCTCAGTTTCCCCACCTATGAAATAAAGAAGCTGGACCATGCCACTTCTTCGCAAACTTCTAATTTTTAGTAGGAGAATTATGTATTCCATAAAAGCCAATGTTACAAAACAAAACAGCCCTCCTGGCTTAATCTTCCCCACCCTGCCTTGCTATGAGCCACAGCTTGAAAACCAGAGGCAGCTTCACCTCCTAGGTCCTTCCAGCTCTAACTTTGTCCAGCATTGTTTTCCCCTTGAGAAATTATCGTGGACCCTTCAAAACAAGTAAACCGAAGGCAAGGTATCATCTAAAAAGAGTCAATTCAGACACCATTGTTTTAAGAAGGCAAATGGAAAATCGGCAGCAGGTCCCACTGGAATCTTTCAGCGACGAAGAGTTTCATTTCTGGTAAAAAATATAGAAATAGTAGCTGTTCTCGGAGGACCTGTGGTTTGATTCTGGACCTCCTCATGGAGCCGACTGGTGTCCCTGAGGGCGAGGAGGGCAGAGGACTCTGTTCAGAGCCTCGGTGAGTTCATACGCAAGTTTCTGATCTCCAGTTCCAACTGTTTGGCCTGGACCTCCCGCTGGGTCACCAGCTCCCGGAGCCTTCGGATCTCGTCTTGTTGCCGATAGAACATCTGCAGCAGCTGGGAGAGCACAGAGCAGAGCGGAGGGTCACTGGGCTGTCCTGGGATGCAAGGGTGCAGGACCCCAGCAGAAAGCACTGACATTGCCCCTTTGTCACTCAGAAAGGGGGGTGATGATATGAACATGGCTGAGACTTGAGGGCGCAGCCACGGTAGATCTTTTACAAAAACCTTGTTTTCTTCACCCAGGAAATGAAATTCAAAAAAGAACTGACGTTTCAGATATTTCTTGTTTCCTTAGATTTCCCCACGGGTGGAGAAAAGGGTACTTGACCCTGAAGTTCTAGAGACTGGAGTTTTCACCACCACTAACCTGTGTGACCTTGGACAGGTTACTTACCCCTCTGAATTTCAGTTTCTTCCCCTGGAAACTGGGGGTCAGAAAACTAACCTCAGCATTATTACAATTGCTGCCAGTGTACAGGATGGCACTAGATGTTGGGTGTTTCCCCTAAGGATCTCTGTTATTCCACTGAATGCTGACAACACCCCATGAGGGCGGGATGTAGTATTAATGCTCCCACGTCACCACTGTGGAAACTGAGGCTGGGGGGGATTCAGCCCCTGAGTCCCAGAATTAGCGCTCAGGAGAGCCAGACTCAGAATCCCTCCATGAGACACCAACCCTTGTATCTGTTAGCTGCTACTTACTCTCGGGGCTGTTGAGAAAACACAATCAGATGATGCGAGTGCCTATCTAAGTGGGACCCGGCACATGGTGGGCACTTAATAAAAGTTGACTCTAAGAGCACAGAAAATCCTAGAGAGTCAGAACCGGAAGGGACTTTAATATCCAAGTCAAACCCTTGTCTTTTTACAGATGGTTCTTCACCATCTGTAAGTAAACCCACCATATCTTGGCATGTGGGTGGTGCTCATGGCCTGCTTGTTAAGTGAACCAGCAAGGTGAGTTAAGTGGCCAGGCCAGGCCACACCGTGGGTCATTTTTCTCACCCTCACTTTCTCCCTCCCCTCCCCAGCTGCTCCCCTCCCTTGGTAGACCCAGCCCCACCATGTTCGCACCTCGTTCTCTGTCTTTGGTGGGGGGCATTCGAAGATGTCAAAGCCATCTGAGAGCCAGGTTTTCTTCTCCTCCTGTCTGTGTTCTGCCGCCCACCTTGGCGCCTTCTCCTCTAGCAGGGAGAAGGGCCTCCGGCCATCCTCTGCAACCAGGCTTTCTGTCTGGTTGAAGAGATGAGGCGAGGTGGGGGCCGTGGGCATGGAGAGGGTTCTCTCTGAGGGTAGAGGCTGCGGGCTCAGAGGCTCGGCACCAGGCCTAAGGGACATCAGGACGGGCTCTGGGAGGGAAGCAGAGGGCTGTGAGAGGCTGGAGACCCCCTGAACAGACGGGCCTGAGGGGTGCTGACACACACGGAGCCGCACACAGACACAAAGATACATGCCACACGGGTGGCCCCATGCAGACAGGCACAAGCCCACAGGCTAGAGCAGAGTGCAAATGTACACTCATGTGATAAAGCGAGGCTTGGTTTGCAGGGGCTGCCCCAGAACACCATGAGCTCCTCCTGCCTGTGCTGCACTCTGCCATCTACCAGTTCACGAATTCTCCCAACACCCACCTCCCACTGTGCAGGCCCTTGTGTTGGCAGACCCAGGAGGGAGGGTCAGGGCAGGCAGAGGGGCAGAAGGGCCCGGGAAGGGGCCACTGCCTACAGGGTCTCTGGGGTTAAAGAGTAATTGCAGAAGTGGTGGGAGGATGGGCAGGGGATCCAGCTGGGACTGTCTAGTCACTCTGCATAGTCCAGGGTATAAAGACATTTTCCATGGAGCAAAATTCCTTGAATTGGGGAGAGTTTCCTGAGCCACTGGGGGCAAGCCCCTTCCTGCCTCAATCCGCATATATGCATCCTAATGGCCAGAGTCTCACCAACTGGACCCCCAGGAAAGGCCCCTAGTTGCTCTTAACCAACTGTCAACCACCAATCCTCTGGGGTTATGGGTTATGGGAAGACACAAATATCAGCCAGACCCTCTCAGCCACTTGGGGCCACTGGACACTCCAGTGTCCCCCACATTCACCTGGGCCTTTTCTCTGCCTTCCTCACCTTTATTCATCCCACTGAGCCACTCCTGGGCTGTCAGAGAGGGCTGGGCACTGGCCGTGGGCGGGTAGATGTCCTCTTGGTAAGATTCTGACTGCAGGAGCAATCAGGACAGTGAGAGTGGGGATGGTTGGGGGAACCTCTTAGAGAGCCTGGGGTGCAGACTCTCCCCCCGACCCCTGTGAGTGGAGGAAACTGAGGCCCAGAGCAAAGGCACGTGCCCCAGGTCGCGGAGTAACTCAAGAGCAGCAGTAGCGGGGAGGGCACACTGACCATGAGAAAGGCTTCCCTTTGATGGGGGGCCATCAGCCTCCCGGTGGATCCCCAGGGGGATGGGCTCCAGGCTCCAGGTCCTAGACTCCTTCTCCTCCAGGAGGGGTTCCTCCCTTGGAGATGGCTCCTACCGCCCTTACCCGTCGGGGTACAATCATGGATACAGGCTCGATGAGGCTTTTGGTTGTGATCAACTTGTAGAAACGGAAGATCTCACAGGAGGACACGTCGAGACCTCTCTTTGGCATAACACCTGTGGGTAGATGACGGAAGAGGGCCAAGGGATTCCTCAGCTGGGGCCTGGGGCAGCAGGGCCCCAGGATGAGTGGCAAAGCCAGGCTGCACACCTGGATGTGAACAGAGACCACCCTCCTCCCACTGTTCTTCCCTCAACAAAGCGTCCTACATTGGGTCAGGCCCTGTGCTGGGGAGATGGGGTTAGAACCATCAGACTTTGCCTTCCATCTTCAAGGATTTTAGCCAGACTTTTACAGGAAGTGTGCTCTGCTCTAGGCCCTCCATCACTATCCCCACAGCTCCCAACCTACATGGTCTTTATAAAAAAAAAAATTATTTATTTAAGTTGTGCCACTTAAAAAAAAAAAAATTTAGGTTGCACTGAGTCTCAATTGTAGCATATGGACACTTAGTTGCGGCATGTGGGGCCCGACCAGGGATTGAACCCAGGCCCCCTGCATTGGGAGTGCGGAGCGTGACCTGCTGGACCACCAGGGAATTCCCCTAGATGCCCTTAATACAGCGACTCCAGCTTCCCTTTGATTAATGTCAGCACGCTCTTATCTTTCTCCATTTACTTTTAATCTAGCTGTGTCTTTATGTATAAGTGGGTTTCTTGCAGAGGGTGCAGAGCTGCATCCTGTCTTGTTTTGTTTCTTACCCCTAAACACACTTAAGAACTAGGGCCTCTTTTAGGTCAGTGTCCCCCATCTTCTTGCTACTGTTGTAACTGCTCAACTTTCAGCTACGACACCTTCATACTCTCCCCATGCCTTGCTCGGCTTCCCTTTTGGCTCCTCAGGTCTTGCCTCCTCCAGGAAGCCCTCCCTGGCTTCTTCCTGCGTGCTCCCAGAGAACATCCCACATACCTCAAGTAGAGCTCCCATTGACTCAGAGTGTTGACCTGCGCTGCTTTTAGGGCGGGGCCTGCAGCTGACTCATCCCTGTCTCCCAGGCCCCCGTGGCCTCCGTGTCCCACACTCACCGATCCCCTTCTGTGGATTATAGGAGTGGTATTCCATCAGGTAGTTCAGGTGAGGTTTGTTGGCACTGATTTCATAGTAGTGGATGTTCCTGTCTCCCTGCGGGAGAGAGGGTACCATTCAGGGCTGGGTCCCGCAAGCCCCCTGCCTGGCCCCACTGCCACACCTCAGAAACCTGATGCTCATTATGAGTGATGAGTCGGCAGAGCCACCTCACACAGGGCACACCAGGGAACGGTCACCAAGGCAGCAGGGGGTCCTCACTTTAACGCTCAATCCCCCCAACCATGACCCAAAGCCCACCCGTGTGTCTCCAAGGCAGAGGCTTGGGGAGCGCAGACCTGAACCCCACTCCATCCAAGAGCTGCACACGAAGGTCAAAAGTGCAGTGTCCTGAGACGATCCAGTGGGTCTTACCCCTGGGGCACTTCGGGTTGTCATTGTCATAATGACTGGGTGGGCGGGTGGCTGCTGTGCCTGACACTGGGGTGAGGGGCCAGGGATGCTGAGTACAGGACAGTCCTACCCGGTGAAGACCCCCTCTGCCCAAAATTCGAGGGTCCCCCTGCCAAGAAACACCAACTGGTCCCTCCTCATCTGGACCCAGAATTGCGGGGTGAGGGGGCGGTCAACTAGCTCAGGGTGTCCGGCCAAAGCCCTGGCCCTAGGTGTTCCTGTGGAGCCAGAAAGGTGGGAGAGGGCTGGGGGCTCACCACAGGGGTAGAGGATCCAGCCACTCTTGCCTGGCCCTGCCCCTGCCTTGCACTCCAAGGGCCCCAGGCCAGTGGGACCAGGCAGCGCCTCCCTCCTGTGCCAGACTGACCTTTCCCACCACGTAGAGCATGTTGGTGTCCGCATCATAGAAGGGAAATAGCACACCTGAGGAGCCATCGAGGTCCACCTCTGTGACAGGCACAGAGAGGTCATCCTGCAAAGGAAGGAAGACCAGGAAGGCCTGTGGGTCACTCATTGAGGACCTTGGTGGTGCTAACATAAGAATTCCTGCCCCAGGGCTCTGTGTGTGTGTATGTGTGTATGTGTGTGTGAGAGACAGACCACCTCCTTTTGCCTTGCTGGCATTTTGCCTTTAACAAATCACTTCTCATATGCATGATGTCATTCCAGCCTTCCTCCTCCTGTATTATATCTACTATGAGGCAAAGAGATTCAGAGATAGAGAAGTCTGTTCAACTCTGGACAAGAGCTCCTTGAAACCAATACTGCTTGGCCCGGTCTTCACCCCCTTCCTCACCCCCACCCACGTTGAACAGGCAGCTCTTCTTGCTCACATGCCTCCCTATTTCATCCTAAGTCCTTGCTCCAGCTGTTCCTCCCATCCAGAAGGCCCTTTGCTTCTCCCACCCAACCCCGAGTCCTGGTCCCAGGCCCAGCCACCTCCCCTCCCTGACATCAAGGCTTCTCCTAAGTCCTAACCCCTCCCCCTCCTCGAATGACAAGATGCACAAGGTCTGGGTGAGTGCCATCAGGCTGCTGGCACCTCCCTGGTTGTCATCAATCAGTTTGGTCAGTGAGCGAATGCATGAATGAACAGATGAAGCAGCACTCGGCTAAGGGGTGCTGGGGAGGGTGCAGCGAGGGGCATTGGTAGGGCTGCTCTGGTGACTCACCTGGTCCCAAAGAGCCATCTGCCGGTTGTTCCACCGGGATGTGCCTGTGGACAGCAGCTTCTTCAGGTTTCCCAGAAACAGCACTTTGTTGGCCCGGTGCCCTTTATAGTTGGCTTCCTGGAGTGACATGTGTGGTCAGGGACTCCTTGGCTTCCACCCAAAATGCCTTCTTTTCTCATCCCAGCTTTGCCTGGGGGAATCCTTCCAGAGGCACCACCTCCAGGAAGCCTTCCTGGATCTTTCCCATCCACATAAAGTCTCTCCCACTATTTTTGTTGCGGGTTCTTTTTTTAAATTAAGACAGGGGCAGAGTTCAGCCCAGCTCCATGTTTTTGCTAAGATTATTATTGAGCATTCACTACATGCAAGTGGGTACTGTCACCTGGGTTATTTCATTTAAACTTCCCAGAGGAAGGACTAATGTCCTATTGTTGCAGATGAGAAAATAAAGCCTCAGAGAGCAGAAAGCGCTTGTCTAAGGTCACACAGTGGATAGCAGTGGTACCTTATGGTCTCCTGACTCCATGTCATGCCTCTTAACAAAGCCAAGGCATATTGACAGCTTTGGAGTTAGACCAGGTTCAAGTCTCAGCTTTCAGTGTGGGCAAGTCCCTTAGCCTTTCTTAAGTCTTACTCTTCTCATCTGAAAAATGGGTATGATATATTCAACACCTCCCAACAGATGGGGATAACATGCATAAAGACTTTGGCTAGAACACTGACAGCATTACTGCTCTGTTCTCAGAAGCCCCTATGCTTCCCCCATGCCCACTCCACTTCTTGCTCCTCCGATCCCAAGCTGGACCCCAGCCCAGCACTAACCTGAAGGACGGTCCCTGCTCGGGGGTCTAAAACCCGAATCTTGCGGTCTTTACAGGCAGTGGCCAGCAGGCTGCCGTTGGTGTTGAAGGACATGGAAAGGATCACATCTTGGTGACAGTTAATTGTCTTCACGGGGCTCATGATTACAGACTCCTTTGAATCCAGGTTCCAGACCATCACCTGCACAGTAGAGAGCCAGCTCTGAACCCAGCCCCACCCCCAGCCCCGTCCCAGTCCCCACAGTCACACGACAGCCAGGCTGCAGTGAAACATGGTATCCCCAGAGGGAAGCCACAGATGGCAGTCTGGCCAAAAGGCCTCAGGTGAGAGGATGGATCTGCCCGCTGAAGTGGCCACGTGGCAGGAGGGGGAAGTCAGCAGTCAGGCTGTCTAGCAGTGAAAAGAAAACACCATCTGCTTGGAGCAATGAAACATCCATGCTGGGAGGACCCCAGGGAACCAGCTAATCCAGGGGGTTTCAAACAGTCATTAGCAACAGTTTCCACCGCACAGTTAATAAGGGATGCTGTGTTTAGCTGCACAGGCTGTGCAGTGCACAGCTCCAGGGCAACCCATTCCCATAGTCCAAGATGTGAACAGAGCCCCCTCGAGTTGTGTACAGATAAAACTGTACAACCATAAGCAGTGATGTAAAAGGCGCCCAGTCATGTCTGATTCTTTGCACCCTATGGACTACAAGTCCATGGAATTCTCCAGGCCAGAATACTGGAATGGGTAGCCTTTCCCTTCTCCAGGGGATTTCCCAACCCAGGTTTCTCACATTCAGGCAGATTCTTTACCAGCTAAGCCACAAGGGAAGCCCATAAGCAGCAGCACACCCTATCTAAACAGATAACAGAGCACTTCTGATCAGAATGGGGTAGAGGACCTTTCAACCACTCCCATCCCACCCTCTTATCCATCACAGAGGCTTCTGAGGTGCCTCTGTAAAGCCTTATAGAGTTGTGAAAGGAAGAGTTTAGAAGTTATGATGGCATCAACCCCATTTGTGTACAGACTGAGGCCCAGAGAAGAATAGGGACTTTCCCAGGTCACAATGCAAGTCAGAGACTGAGTGGGAACAGAATCAAGATCTCCTATGCTGTGAATTTTCTCATTCCATAGGGCCCACAGCTTGCTAACTTGACAGTCAATGAAGGAGGGTGAGGCAGCTCTGAGCAGGGTCCAGCTCACCCCCTCCAGGAAGACTAATGGATTGAACACACTAATGGATTTGTCCCACACCAAAACTTATGTCTACCTGAAACCTCAGAATATGACCTTATTTGGAAATAGGGTTTTCACAGATTTAATGAGGTCTTGAGAAACCTATATGCAGGTCAGGAAGCAACAGTTAGAACTGGACATGGAACAACAGACTGGTTCCAAATAGGAAAAGGAGTACGTCAAGGCTGTGTATTGTCACCCTCCTTATTTAACTTATATGCAGAGTACATCATGAGAAATGCTGGGCTGGAAGAAACACAAGCTGGAATCAAGATTGCCAGGAGAAATATCAATAACCTCAGATATGCAGATGACACCACCCTTATGGCAGAAAGTGAAGAGGAACTAAAAAGCCTCTTGATGAAAGTGAAAGTGGAGAGTGAAAAAAGTTGGCTTAAAGCTCAACATTCAGAAAACTAAGATCATGACATCCCATCCCATCACTTCATGGCAAATAGATGGGGAAACAGTGGAAACAGTATCAGACTTTATTTTTAGGGGCTCCAAAATCACTGCAGATGGTGACTGCAGCCATGAAATTAAAAGACACTTATTCCCTGGAAAGAAAGTTATGACCAACCTAGATAGCATATTGAAAAGCAGAGACATTACTTTGCCAACAAAGGTCCGTCTAGTCAAGGCTATGGTTTTTCCAGTAGTCATGTATGGATGTGAGAGTTGGACTGTGAAGAAAGCTGAGCGCCGAAGAATTCATGCTTTTGAACTGCAGTGTTGGAGAAGACTCTTGAGAGTCCCTTGGACTGCAAGGAGATCCAACCAGTCCATTCTAAAGATCAGTCCTGGTGTTCTTTGGAAGGACTGATGCTAAAGCTGAAACTCCAATATTTTGGCCACCTGATGCGAAGAGTTGACTCACTGGAAAAGACTCTGATGCTGGGAGGGATTGGGGGCAGGAGGAGAAGGGGACGACAGAGGATGAGATAGCTGGATGGCACCACCGACTCGATGGACGTGAGTTTGAGTGAACTCCGGGAGTTGGTGATGGACAGGGAGGCCTGGCATGCTGCAATTCATGGGGTCGCAAAGAGTCAGACACGACTGAGCGACTGAACTGAACTGAATTGAAAGAGGTATCAATACAAGGAGGCTATACTGGATTTGGGTGGGCCCTACAATGACCGATGTCCTTATAAGAAGAGAAGACACATAGATACACAGAGAAGAAGACAGAAGATGGAGGCAGAATGCAGTGATGCAGCTATGAACCAAGGAATGCTTGGAGCCCCTAGAAGCTAGAAGAAGCACAGAAGGACTCTTCCCTATAG
Organism: Bison bison bison; assembly: GCF_000754665.1. Taxonomy (NCBI): domain Eukaryota; kingdom Metazoa; phylum Chordata; class Mammalia; order Artiodactyla; family Bovidae; genus Bison; species Bison bison. The sequence goes on along the minus strand of NW_011494815.1, from coordinate 2,369,388 downwards.
CCTTTGGAGAAAGCATGGCCCTCCTAACATCTTGACTTTGGATTTCTGGCCTTCAGAACTGTGGAAATACATTTCTGTTGTCTTAACCCACCCAGTGTGGTTCTATGTCAGGGGAGCCCCAGGAGACTAAATACACAAACCCACCTTGTAGTCGTAGCCGGAGCTGAAGAGGATGTTGGCAGCTGTGGGGTGCCACTCCACCAGGCCCACTTTGCGGGCATGGCCCACCAGCTCCTTCCTGAAGGCTGTGAGATTCTTGGTCAGCAGCTGCTTGGGGATGTCCCAGATTTTAATCTGTCAGGAGAGACATAGCCCAAGGGGAGTATTAGCTGGGGTCCCCTCGTACCCCGACAACCCTGAGCAACAACACTGGCACTGCCCCGCAGAAGGGCCAGGGCAAGTCTCTCTGTATCTACCTGTCATTCAGTGGAGAGGCAGCTGGGGCTCCTCAGAGGGACAGGGGCTTTCCCAAGGTCCTCCAGCCCAAGCAGGGGCTGGAGATGAGCCCAGGCTTCTGGGAACCTGTGCCATCCTAACTGGTAGGTGAGTGGATGGGCCATAGACCTGATTCCCAGGCTGGAGATCACAGCAAGTCCACCTCTCAGCCTATAGAGAATATCCCTCAGAGTACAGTGGTCCCAAAGGCTCAGGGGAGAGCTCTGAATGCCAAGAGGAAGGGTTTATGCTATATCCTCAGGGTACTGGGAAGCCAGCGCAGTCTCTGGAGCAGGACAGGGCAGGGACAACCCCCAACCCCTTCTGTGAGAGAGGCCCCCTTGGATGGCCCAGAAGAGGAAGACTAAAGGTGAGAAGGTAGGCATTTAATGCTCCCAGTCTTATCCTTTTAAATCTTCCGTCTAAGTAAGATCTTCCTTCCCCACTGTCTATGAGATTATATGGCATAATATTTTCAAGCCACAGTAAAAAATGCCCTTTACAGCATTTTATAGTTTCCCCAGAAGATGTGCATTCCCATCAGGAAATGACACTGATCTGCACTGGATGGTTGGGAGCTATTAGGCCCATTTTATAGATGGGGAGACTGAGGCCCATAGAGAGGAGGGGTGGCACCCCAAGTCCCACGGAGCCCAGAACTTCTATCTAATTCATGCCCTCCTCACACAGTGACCTCACCTTGTCAAGGATGGAGGAGTCAGGAGCGTCAGAGATGCATCCAGATGCCATTCTATCTCCCTGTACCCCAGCCCCACTCCTCTCGGGAAAGGAGCACTCACCGTGGCATCTTCAGAACAGGAGGCGATCTCAAAATCATTGAAAGGGTTCCATTTGACATCTAAGACATTCCCTCTGTGCCCACAGACCTTTGGGTAGTGGGGGTCCAACTTTCCTGTCTGTAAAACAGTACCCAGGGAGGTTGAGGAGAGGATGCGGCTAATTCCACTTTAGCATCTGGAGGAGAGTCACTAGGGCAGCCAGCAGTCACTGAGTGGACAGGAAGATGTAGAGGGCAGAGCTAGTAGTGAATCCAGGACTTACCACTAATCCCGGTGTGATCCTGGGGGAGTCACAACACCTCTCGGAGCCTCAGGAAAATGGAGGCAGTAATAGATATTTCAGAGAGTTCGAGTGAGGGTCATAGGAGGTGAGGGATGGGAAGGGTCCAGCGCAAATGTCTAGCACACGGTAGGTGTTTAATAAAAGGACATTTCTCTTCATATACTGCTGGCAGGAATGCAGAAATGGTGCAGCCACGGAGGAAAACAGTCTGGCAGCTCCTCAAAAGGTTAAACAGAGTTACTGTATGACCCCATAATTCACTCCTAGGTACAGCCCCGAGAGAAATAAAGACATACGTCTACAAAAAAAATGGTACACCAATGTTCACAGCAGCATTATTCAAAATAGCCCAAAGGTGGAAACAACCCAAATGTCCATAAATGGATAAATGGATATATAAAACCGTAGTGTATTCATACAATGCAGTATTTTTCAAAAAAGGGAATGAAGTCATGTCCAACTCTTTCCGACCCCGTGGACTATAGCCCACTAGGCCCCTCTGTCCGTGGGATTCTCCAGGGAAGAGTACTGGAGTGGGTTGTCATTTCCTCCTCCAGGGGATCTTCCCAACCCAGGGATAAGAACCTGCGTTTCCTGCATTGCAGGCAGATTCTTTTATCGCTGAGCCACCCAGGAAGCCCCAGTATATTCATAAAATGAAATACGTTCAAAAAAGGGAAGGAAGTACGGGCACAGGCTACAACGTGGGTGAACACTGAAAACATCATGCTAGCTGACAGACACCAGACATAAAGAGCCACATATTGCATGATCTGCTTAGATGATCTACCAGATGTGGTTCTGCTGCTTGAGCAAAGAAGCACACTCCCTGGTACCTAGAATTCTGAACCCTGACTGATACATGTGAGAAGTCCAAGATAGCGGTAATTCCCTGGCTGTCCAGTGGTCAGGACTCTGCGTTTTCACTGCTGGGGGCCTGGGCATGTCTCAAGTTGGGGAACTAAGATCCCAGAAGCTTCTAGGTGTGACAACAATAACAAAAATCCAAAATAGTTAATCCATAGAGACTGAAAGCAGACTAGTGGTTGCCTAGGGCATGGGGAGTGACTGCTAATGGGTATGGGGTTTCTGGGGGTGATGAAGTTATTTTCAAATTAGTGGTGATGGTTACACAGCATGTGAATATCTAAAACCCACTGAATTATACAGTTAAATGGTGAATTTTACAGTATGTGAGTTATGAAAGTGAAAGTCGCTCAGTCATGTCCAGCTCTTTGCGACCCCATGGACTATACAGTCCATGGAATTGTCTAGTCCAGAATACTGGAGTGGGTACCCTTTCCCTTCTCCAGGGGATCTTTCCAACCCAGGGATCGAACCAGGTCTCCCAGATTGCAGGTGGATTCTTTACCAGCTGATCCACAGGGGAAGCATATGAGTTATACTTCAATTAAAAAGAAAGGGTGGGTTTTTCCTGGGGCACAGTGGATAAGAATCCACCTGCCAATGCAGGAGACACAGGTTCAATCCCTGATCCGGGAAGATCCCATATGCCATGGAGCAACTGAGGCCGTGCACGACAACTACTGAGCTGGTGCTCTAGGGCCAGGGAGCTCCAACTACTAAAGCCTGTGCACCCTTAGAGCCTGTGCCCCACAACCAGAGAAGCCACCACAATGAGGAGCCTGCGTACTGCAGCTAGAGAGTAGCCCCCATCCACCGCAGAAAAGCCTGCGCGGCAACGCAGACCCAGCACAGCCAAAAATACATGAATCAAAAAAAGAAAAAAGAAAGGGCATTTCCTCCCTTCCCCTCTTTCCTGCCGAGAATTCCTGTCTAGGGGCTGGGAGGACACACAAGTTTCACAGCCCTGCAGCGGAGAACTCTTGGGTCATAAGAAAACTACACCAGTTCAAGCACAGAAGCTGGCAGCTGGCAGGGACCAACACACTGATTTTACGCATCACACTGCATGGCCCTGGCAGTACAGGGCCCAGAACGCCCTCTGCCTGCCAACGCAGACACCGCCCACATCCGCTGCCCAGCCTCAGGTGTTAGAGCCCGCCCACCGGAAGGCTCCACCCTTATATCTAAGGGAAGGAGACAGGGGAGAAGAAAACTGGCTGACACCCACCCATCTGGCAGATTATTACAAGGAGCCTGGAGGACAGGCCCAATGCAAAGTGCTGGGTGAATATGAGACGCAGTACTTGACCTCACACAACTAATAGTCTCGGGGACATTTAAAAATGTATTTTCATGGACAGAGTGAACTCAGGGAACACCCACAGGCTCTTCTTCCCTCACCTGCCCAACTCTGCAGAGCCCCCTGCACTCTTGTGGGATGTCCTGAGACCATGCCCAAGGGAGAGGAAGCAAAGACCAGGGACGCTCTATGGCTTTGCCTCCTAGGGCTACAGAGAGGGCAGCTGCCGTGACTACAGACATAGGACATCCTATTACTCTGGCAAACTAGGAGACAGACACGTGAGCCTCTGGTTCATGCATCTTAGCTCTGAAAACAGGCCATGGTCCCAGGCTCCCCTTCAGAAATCCTCTGCCCAATTCTGATCTCATTCCTTGGGAAAGAGTCTTAGACATCTCTCCCTAGACTGGATCCCTTCCAGGAGAGGGAACTCTATAAAGCACATTATTTGACAAATTGGGACTTGAATGGTAGATAAAAGTATTGTAAAGCTCAACTGAGTGAATTTGACAATGTACTGTGGGTATGTAAGAAAAAATTCCTATTTTTAGGAAACATACTAGTATTTAAGGATAAAGGGAAAAGATATAGGTAACTTACCATCAAAGGGTTTAGAAAATAAAAAAGTACTTTCACATACATTGGAAAAGATCCTGAGGCTGGGAAAGATTGAAGGCAATAGGAGAAAGGTGGCAGAGGATGAGATGGTTGGATAGTATCACCAACACAATGGACATTAATCTGAACAAACTCTGGGAAATAGTAAAAGAGAGGGGAGCCTGGCATGCTGCAGTCCATGGGGCTGCAAAGAAGTGGACATTGCTGAGCGACTAAACAACAACAGACATTCAGAGAGAGAGAGGGAAAATAAAAGCTTCGGATGTGTCATTTGATAGTGCTGTGTGAGGAGGTGAGCAAAAGATCAATTTCTTTCAGATGGTTTAGCCTTCTTCTTGGATGAAGAAAACGGGCCCCCGGGCAGGGAAGAGAGCAGAAGGCAGCACCTGGAGGGAGGGCCCTGCAAAGAGATCTCTGCACCCACAGGCCCAGCTCAGGTCTCCATGGGACCATCGCTCCAGCCACTACGTCATTCTCTACTGTCCTAAAAGATGACTAATAATCTCTTCCTTGCAGGGTGATGAGGGTAAAATGATGTACTGTAGCTGAAAAGTCCAACAGTGATCTCCTATAGTAAGTGCTCAAATAAGAGCTTTTATTATATGTACATGTGTGTGTACACGCACATGCATGCGTGCTAAGTTGCTTCCGTCGTGTCCGATTCTTTGTGACCCTAGGTACTGTAGCCTGCCAGGCTACTCTGTCCATGGGATTCTCCAGACAAGAATACTGGAGTGGGTTGCCGACATACACATACATCTACGTATGTGTATATATACATGTATATATATATATATATATTTTTTTTATAAAAGTTTTTGGTTGTGCCTCTTGGAATGAGGGATCTTAGTTCCTCCCTGACTAGAGATGGAACCCACATCCCCTGCATTGGAAGCACAGAGTCCTAACCATTGGACAGCCAGGGAAGTCCCACACATGTACACTAAAGTTGAGGAAAAAAGACTGGAAGGAAATGCATCAAACTGTTATTCATGGTTATCTCTATATGGTGAGCTAAACGGGTGTGGCTTTTTAAAAATCATCCTCTGTATCTTAAAATTTTTTTTCTAAACTATAAAAACTGTGTAAAATTTTGCAATAGAAAGGTATTTAAGAGGGAGGTTCAAGAGGGAGGGGACGTGTATACCTATGGCTGATTCATGTTGATCTATGGCAGAAACCAACACAACATTGTAAAGCAATTATCCTTCAATTAAAAATAAATAATTTTTTTTTAAAAAAGATATTTAAGACAAGACTACAGACTTTCTGAAAAGATCAGGTCCTTGCAGGATTAGCTAAAAATTTCTGATAAAACTGCAGTGTCTGAGGGGCTCTGCGATCAGGAATGGTAAAAAACACAGCAAAGCTCAACTGGCATGCACCTGTGGCAGGCATTACTAATGGATCACTGACCACCCCCCACCCCCACGCCCACGCCCAGGCTGGAGGAGGAACTTGCCCAGGGTCGTGGGGAAGGTGAAGGGCAGAGTTGGGCTGGAGCCCAGGGCGAGCCTGTGGCATATTCACTGTGGTCTGAGGGAGCACCAGCCCTGTCTGAGTCAGTGTCCTGACCCCCTTCCTGCACACAGCCTTTCCCTTCTCTTGGATCATTTCCTGGGCCAAAGGGCCAAAGCAGTCAGCAGCACTGTCTTTGGCTGTGGCCTACCCAGGTGCTCTCAAGGCCTTGATCTCTGCACTCTGGCCCAGGCCAAGCCCCAGTTTCTGCCCTGAGAAAGGTTTCTCGAGAGAGCTGATTGTCCCTGGCCTTGGCTGACTGGAGGCAATGTGCCCAGGAGCCCCGTTCAGACTCCAGACTCCAGACTCCAGCTCTGTGAGCCTCAGACTCGGAGGTACCTGAGAGCCAGGCCTGGCTCTGGTGGGCACTCCTCCCAGGCCTCCAAGAGCAGAGGCCCCAGCCCCACACAGCTTCTCTTCCTTCTTAGTGAACAAAGGATGGCAGGTGGTCCCCAGAGGCTGGTCGGCCCTGTGCCTAAGAGGGTTTCTGTGGGAGGACCCACATTAATAGACATTAGCCAGTCTGATGGGCTATTGACCAGGCTGCTAAAAGCCCTGTCAGGACAGGGATATTTATAATCCAGAGGCCATTGCTGCCTTTCAGCCCATTAGGCCAGCAGTCAGCCAAGGACAGGACTCTGATTTATGGATGTGCGTGCGTGCGTGTGTGCGTGTGTAGGCTCTAAATGGAGGCTTCCCAGGTGGTGCTAGGGGTAAAGAACCTGCCTGCCAATGCAGGAGATGTAAGAGATGTGGGTTCGATCCCTTAGGAAGATCCCCTGGAGGAGGGCATGGCAACCCACTCTAGTATTCTTGCCTAGAGAATCCCCATGGACAGAGGACCCTGGAGGGCTATGGTCCATAGGGTTGCAGAGAGTCGGACACGACTGAAGTGACTTAGCGCACACAGCACAGACTCTAAATCAGAGGAGACACACCTGTCCTCCTCCTAGACGCCAGGGAGCTGCTCAGCCTGGAGAGACAGCACCTCCGAGTCTCTGAGGGGCTGTACCGGGGCAGATGGAGTGGACGGGACGGTAGGACCCAGAAGGCAGGAGCCAGGTGGGGTGGGACAGGAGAGGCTGTGGGGTTACTGTCGTGACCTTAGGGCTCACAGGGAACCTGCCTCTCGGTCAGTTTTCTCATCTACAAAGTGGCAACAGTAGTAGAATCTCAGGGCGGATGTGAGGATTAAATGAGTTCATACACATACAGTGCTTAAGACTCTGTCTTGGGAATTCCCTGGTGGTCCAGTGGTTAGGACTCAGAGGTTTCATGGCCAAGGCCAGGGTTCGTTTCCTGGTTGGGAAACTAAGTTCCCACAAGCTGTGTGGCATGACCAAATGAAAAAAAAAAAAAGACTCTACCTGGTACATGGTGAGCTTTCAGGAAATTCACTAATGTAAGTTCATCAGAACTAATCACAATTACCCAGCTTTATTGTTGCTCAGTACTTTGCAGGGGCCAGGATGTACTTAGTGAGGCCAAGGTGTCCTCAGTAAATGCACTCAAGTACATTATTACATCTATAAGGAACATGTTTGCAAGTATTTTTCTTTAGGAACTATAATTTCAGGAGTCATTTATGTGCGAGGCCCTGTGCTAGGGGCTCTGCTCAATTATTTAATTTCCCTCCAGCCACCCCAGGAAGCAGTGCAAGAATCCCCATTGAGAACGCAGAAGCTGGGGATAGCAAGGGTTGATAATCAGAGCCACTCCAACCACGGCAAAGCCGTGAGAACTGGGAATGCTTTCTCTCACTCATGGTCTGTCTCTTGCTATCCTCACACCATAGTTATCATCACATCATGCAGGCCTTTCAGTGAGGACCTACTATGTGCCAGATCTTATGTCCCATGCAAGTGGCGGCAGAAGATGAATTACTCATGATCTGTGCCCTCCAGGAGCCGCCAACTTGTGGAGGAGGCAAGATATAGTTGTACTCAGGGCTCATAGGCAGAAGAAATGCCCTGGGGGGGGTCAATCAAAGAAGGCTTCTTGGAGGAGGATGCCTTTGAATTGGGGCTTAAAGACTTTGACCAAACTAGGATGAAGGGGAAGCATTGCAAGTCAGAAAGGCTGGGCCATACACAGATAGGTTTCAAGCAGAGAGATTGTAAAGCAAACAGGAGGAAAGGTAGACTAATGGGTAGGAAGGTAGAGAAGTCCAGACAAGAGGGGACAGGTCACCTTGCATAGAAAGAGATGCACATGGAGAGATGGACAAGTGGACAGATGAGATGTGTCCTAACTAGAGTCGGTGAGACTTAGTCAGAGCGCTGCCCAGAGGAAACAGCTGAGCAGGGAAAAGATGACAGGAGTGTTCCCTAATCTTGTGAATACACGTGCTGCTAAAATGCAAATCATGTATGTTCCCAGGAAGATTTAGGGAATGCATCATTCATCAGTCCTCCTCTCACATGCACAGATGAGCCTGGGGAGGGTCCACTGTAGAAGCCCACACCCAGGGCTGGAAGTGGTGAACAGTGGAGGCTATCTGATAACCTAGCTTGGTCACCTCCAGAGGTGGGGAGCCCATGTCCCTGCTAGGTGGCTTATTTCACTTTCAGAACTTGTTACAAACTGTGAGCAAACACTTCTTACTCGGAACTTAGTATAGCCTCCCTGTGGCCCTCCCTACTCCCCTTACTCTCCACTTCTGGTTTCAGCTCTGTCCTTTGGACCCCCAAGGACACCTCCACCCCATGCCACCTCCCTGGTCCCAGGCCAGCTCTGTTCCAGGCTGAACAGACTCTTAGAACTGGAAGAGACTTTCTCCCCCAAAGAAAAACAGTAAAATAGTCTAGCACACACCCTGCATCTCTACATTTCTAGAAGGGGAACCTGAGTATGGAGGGAACAGGTGTATGCTGTGGAGGGCTCTGAGGCTTACAGCGTCAGCTGGGATGTGGATCAAGAGTTCTGGTGAGAAAGGCAGGACTTTGTGTGCAGGCAATGGGAGAGGGGGTGGGTCCTAGGAGTGACATGGCATGACACAGGCTTAAGCAGGGTCTGGCTGGCCTTCAAGAGCACAGCAGTGAAGTGCTCCCCTCCCCCTGCTCCCAGGCACCTGTTCACCATGCGTCCCTTTGGCCCCCCAAGCCCATGCGCTCCTCTGGCCTGGTCTACTCCCAGCGGTGCTGCAGGGCTTGACCCCAGAGCTCTGCCTGTTCTTACTGGCATTCTTCCCGACCTCCACACCTCATAGCAAAGTCCACCTCCCATCTGATCAGGTGGGTCTGCCATAGGCCTGGTGCCAGGGTCCAAAGCCCAGCCTGGCATGTCCCCCAGGCTCAGGGCGGGCGTGTCCCCAGACCTCCCCACTGAGCCTTTGTTCCCTGAGCGCAGCTCTTGGTTGCCTAGGCTGCCAGCGCCACCCTGCAATGGGTTCACCCTGGGTCACAGGGTGGAAGAAAGGGACTGTGGAGTCACTCCCTTCGGGACACCTGACACCACATGGGGCAGCCTGGCCCTTCTGAGAATAAATCCCATACATGGTGGTAAAGCCAGGAATCTTCCGATCCTGTGCTAAAATAAGGAGTTCGCTAGCTTGTCCCTTCCTTTCTTCCTTTACTGACGTTCTCTGTGCCTGGATGGGACTTAAACCCTGGTAACTGACAAGGAACCGATGTAAACCAGAGCCAAAACTCAGGCGTGCAGGTCGGCTGAATGAGAGTGGGGCCCCAAGACCATGTCCAGGTCTGGGTCCACACCGTTCCTGCTCAGGGTCCTTCAGACAGTCAGCTCCCTGAGCCTCGGCATCCTTATCCATATAATGGGGCAATACGTCCCATAAAATGGGCTAATAAAGGTGCAGTGTAAGCTCTGGTCCTGCTGACCACATGGAAAAGGGCCTGCAGGCCTGTCTGCCCAGGTAAGCACGGCACCATGGGACCAGCAAGGGTCCTTTTCCTCTCTCAGCCTCTCCCTCCTGCTCCGTCACACTGGATGTGGTTACTTAAGAAAATGTCAACCAGATGCAATGTGTGGACCTTCTTGATGCTGATTCAAACAAACCAGGAGCAAAGAGGCATTTATGAGGCAATCAGGGGCTTTTTCACATAATAGGAAATTGCTGTGATCCTGGCATTGTGGTTATGTCAGAAAAACCACATTTGTTATGTCACATTCTGTTATGTCAATAACAGAAAATGTTATTATTTTATAGAATTGCAAACTGAACTCTGTGGGGGTAAAATGACAGTCTGGGCTTTGCTTTAAAATATTTCAGGAAAAAAAAAAGGGATGGATGAAGCAAGCATGACAAAGTCTTCAAAATTCTTGAATCTGGGTGTGAAGAGTTTACGATATTGTTTTTACCTACCTTTGTGTTTGAAAATTCTTTTTGTAATGATAAAAAAATAAAGAACTAGAATAGAGCCTAGCTGCTGAAAAACAGCAGCATTGGCATCACCTGGGAGTAGAGACGCCAGACTTAACAAATAAAAAGAGGATACCTGGTAAAATTTGAATTTCAGATAAACAGCAAAGGACTTTTTAGAAGTTATGTTCCATGTAATACTTTACTTATGCTATAAAACTATTTGTGAAAATAGCTTGGCAGTTTCCTATAAAATGGAACATGTAACTACTTTATGATCCAGAGATTGCACTCCTAGGCATTTATCCCAGAAAAATGGAATTTACTTATGTGCACACAGAAACCTGTACACAAATGTTTATAGCAGTTTCATTCCTAACAGCTCCAAACTGGAAACAGTCCAGACGGCCTTCAACAGCCAAGGGTTCAACAAACTGGGCAACCACACCACAGAATACTGCTGCTGCTAAGTCGCTTCAGTCGTGTCCGACCCTGTGCGACCCCATAGACAGCAGCCCACTAGGCTCCCCCATTCCTGGGATTCTCCAGGCAAGAACACTGGAGTGGGTTGCCACTTCCTTCTCCAATGCATGAAAGTGAAAAGTGAAAGTGAAGTCGCTCAGTCATGTCCAACTCTTCGCGACTACAGACTACTACTCGGCAATAAAAAAGAATAAGCAATTGATACATACAACAACCTGGATGGATCTCCAGAGAATTCACTGAACGAAAAAAGTTAAGCCCGAAAGGCTACATAGTGTATGGTTCCGTTTGTATGATATTCTTAAAAAGCAAATGTATAGAAACAGAGAACAGATCTGTTCAATCAATGAAAGTTTATAAGTATCAACTGTGTGTGCCCACCGGGTGATATATGGGTAAGCCAAGTATTGGTTCTCCCCAACTCCTCCCACATTGCAAGTACATTAAGAAGTACTACCAGAAGAACACAAGTGACTCTGATTCAAAGCACTCAGAGCATGGTATCCTAAGAAAGCAATGTGCTATGGAGCATATAATAAAAAGGAGAATGCTCTGGACATTTGGAGGAGGGGGGAAAAGTGACTATTCATGAACATGGCATACATTTCCATTTACTTAGGTCATCATTATTAGCCTGTCAATGATGCTCTGTAATTTTCTCCTATTCAGTGTTGCTTATTAATTCCTGGGTATTTACTCTTCTCATTCTACTGGAAATATTTACATTTTTCTAAGCACTCTTGTTATGTAAAAATGCAATTCTGACTTGGATTCTGATTTTTCATCCAGACACCTTCCAAACACGGATTATTTTTCCTAGTAATTTGACTCTATGTTCTTCTGGTTTTCTATGTAGACAATCACATCAGTAAACAATATGGTTTTATCTCTTCCTTTTCAATCCTTATACCTTTAACTTATTTTTCTAGTCTTACTATGCAGGCCAGCACCTTTTATATTCTTTTTTTTGGGGGGGTGTTAGTTCCCTGACCATGGGTCATACGACATAATGAACTGAGGATACAACATCACTTATTTAATATTCTTGCCAAAAACGTATGACATGAATCTAATCACAAGAAAACAATAGGTCAAATTCAAGTTTAGCAACATCCTTCAAAACAGCTGGGCTTTACAGCTTTAAAATGTCAATATTATGAAATGAAGTAGACTAGTCTAATGAGTAAACTGACAACTAAATATAATGCATGATCCTGGGTTAGACTTGACCAGAAATAAAATTTTTTTATACACACATACAGAGAGAACGATATTAAAAAAAGACAAAAAGTAAATTTGGCAGAATCTTAACAACCAGTGAATCTTGGTGAAGGATAATCATTTATTCAACTATTTTTGCAAATTTTCTGTAGGGTTGAGAGTCTTTCAAAACAAAAAGTTTAAAAAATTCTGTTTCCTAGAAGACAAGAGCCAGGTGGGGTGGGACAGGAGAGGCTGTGGTGCTACTTCCCTAGTGGCTCAGTGGTAAAGAATCCACCTGCCAGAGCAGGAGATACGGGTTCAATCCCTGATCTGGGAAGATCCCACATGCTGCAGAGCAACTAAGCCAAATGCAGCACAACCATTGAGCCTGTGAGCCTTAGAGCCCGTGCTCTGCAACAAGAGAAGCCACTGCAATGAGAAGTCCGAGCACCGTGACTAGAGAAAAGCCCATGCACGGCAACTGAGCACAGCAGAAAATACATAAATTAAAAAAAAATTCTGTGTCCTATGTTAGTGAAGATCCCTTTTCCTAGTTTGCAAAGAATTTTTATTTTGATCATGAATGGGTACTGAATTCTGTGTGTGTGCATGCTCAGTTACTCCAGTCGTGTCTGACTCTTTGCAACCCCAAGGACTGAAGCCCGCCAGGCTCCTCTGTTCGTGGGATTCTCCAGGCAAGAATACTGGAGTGGATTGCCATTTCCTCCTCCTGGGGAACTTCCCAACTCAGGGATCAAACCCACGTCTCCTGTGACTCTTGCATTGGCAGGCAGATTCTTTACCACTGAACTGCCTGGGAAGCCCAATATAAGCATTAGTACTGCAAATTTCCCTTGAAACACCACTTCCCTGCATCCCCATAATTTTACTGATATATTTCATTTTCATTCATGTCCAAGTATTCTTAAATTTCCATTTTGATTTCTTCTTTGATCTAGAAGTTGTTTAGAAAGGTGTTTTTATTTATTATTATTATTTTTTTTTGGCCAGGCTGATCGGCTTGTGGAATCTTAGTTCCCTGGCCAGTGATTGAACCTGTGCCCCCTGAAGTGGAAACATGGAGTCTTAACCAATGGACCACCAGGGAAGTCCCTAGAAAGGTGTTTTTAAACTTCTAAATGAATGAGAGTTTAAAATTTCTCTTTTGTTATTTATTTCTAACTCAACTGCATTGGGATCAGAAAACGTGATCTATGAATCCGTTTTATGTGTGGTTTTAACTTCTAAAGTCCTTTAGGGCTCTAAGTCTGTTGTTTGTTTTTTCAGCTGATGCTTACTCATGCTTACTTACATGCTTGGTAGCTCTCAGCTTATGAACTTCCCTAATCTTAATCTGTGGGAGTCCTGTTGACACTGAGATACTTTTCTCTGGAGAAACTTTCTGCTTCTGCCGAAAACCAGCCCTCCAAGTCCCTTCAGAGATGCTGCCTCAAGGCAGAGACTCAGGATCCTGAAAAGATCTGCTGTTAAAATTAATCTATATGAAACTGCCATTTTGGGAATCAAAGTCTGTTAAATATCAGCAATTGCATATGTCCCAACTTTTGCTGTCAACGATTGCCACAAGACAAGCCTGTTCTTCCTGTTCACTTGCTGCTTAGCTCTCCTACTTAGATTCCGCCTCAAGGTCCTGTTCTCTCTTGGAGAGAGGAGCTGGCTTTGGAGACTTCCCCAATGTCTCGTGAGCCCGGCAATGCATTTAATGTTATTCAGGAATGAATTTGCAGTGGAGTCCTAAATGTAAGACTCCTCATAGGAGTCCTAAACAATTGCAAGAAGCTGAAATCCCAGGAGAGGAATACTTTTCCAATGAAGAAACCAAGACTGAAAGGGGTGAAATGACTTATTCATGGTCACACAGCAGGGCTAGGACTTGAACCCATGTATGGAATCCAAACTGAGGCTCTTTCTACTTTCCCTCTGTCCTGTGCTGCCTCCAGAGAGCTGTTTGGGTCTGGGCCTAGCAGGCATCCTTACCTGGTGCAAGGGGATGACGAGGAAGGCACCCCCACCAGTACACTCAGTCACGACTGCAATGAAGTGGGGGTTCACAGCGCAGAAATGATTGTCTTGGACGCTGTGGGTGATGGGCACAGAGTCGTAGCAGTTCTCCTTGCTGGCTGGTTTGCCAAAGACGTGGCGGAACTTGGAGCTCCGGTACTGGGGGTGCCATGACATCTGTGAGAGACAAGTGGGACAGAAGAGACATGAGGTTCACCAACTGAGAATAGGACATACGGAGTCTCACCTCCTCTCAAGGTGAGGGTGTGAGCAGAACAGTGGTCAGTTCTATGAGGACAGTGGCGTGCTAGGAAAGGTGCCCAGGTGAAAAGGCTAGAATTGTGGCTATTTGGAAGGGCCTGGTGAGATGGTGTACAAGTACTACTGACCTGTTTGCTTTTCATTCCTTCGAGTGCAAACACAAAAAAGCAGAAAAACTGGAGAGAACTCACCCCACTCCTTTCCTTATCCAACACCTTACCAGACAGCCCAGCCTCCCTACTGAGCCCAGCCCAGCTAAGTGCGTTAACACTGCATCCTCTGGAGCCAGCCTGCCCGAGGTTCCAATTCCAGTTCTGCGCTTACCAGTTGGGTGGGCAAATAACAATTTCTGAAGTCTTGGTTTGCTTATTTATAAAATGGGGATAAAGAAAGTATCTGTCTCAGATGCATCATGAGATTAAATGAGATGATACACTAAGATCCCTTGCTCAATAGTAATAATTACTAGCACTATTATCATCCAGGCATCTTGGCCTTCCCTCACTCCTCATCCAGTCTTCTATTTGTTCACTCAATATGGACTGAGCACCACAGTGCGACTAGGCCCTGTGCCGGACACTGGGGGTTTGGAGAGAGCAAGCCTGAGCCCAGCCTTACAGGAGACAAGAGTCCCATGAGTGAGCCATTAGGGGAGTCTGAGCCACGGGGACCCAGTGTATCATAGGTAATAATGGAGGTTTGTACATGGCAGTCAGGGAGGACTTGCTGGCCACGGGGACCCAGTGTATCATAGGTAATAATGGAGGTTTGTACAGGGCAGTCAGGGAGGACTTGCTGCCCTCAGAGGAAGTGACACGTGAGCTGTGATTTGAAGGATGAGTAGGAATTGGCCATGTAAGCTAGACCAGGGTAAGCTGGGGAAAAGGTGTCCTAGGCAGATGGAACAGCCTGGGCAAAGGCCCTGAAACAGAGGCCAAAATGGAATGTTTGGAGAACTATATATGCTATATACGTAAGATTAGCAAGATGCTAAAAAGAAAAATAAACACACACACACACGTGTCCATGTAAAATGGATGACGTGAATGAGGAGAACGGAAGCTGGAGGGGTAAGCAGGGCTATATCATGAATGGCCTTAAGAGGACCCAGGGCTCATTAGTGGCCAAATCTACAGTGCCATGTGGCCTCCTCTTGCCCCTGCTGCTGCTCAGTTCAAACCCCTTCCTCTCGGTCTTGCTGACCCACTGGGCCCTCCCACCCTCTCTCCCCACGCAGCCAGAAGGACTGTTCTGCACAGCAAGCCTGGCTGTATTCCTCCAACCTAGGCCCCTACCTCAGAGCTCCCTTTGATGCTCCCCATTCACTGCTGCTTTATAGGATCAAGGCCAAACTCAGCTTGGGTCCCACCTCATATTCCAAGATTCCCTTTTTCTTGCTCATCTTCTAAACGGCACCTTCCAGATAAAGAACACCACCCAGTCTCCCTGGTACCTACTGCATTTTCAGTCCTCTGGGCCTTCACCCTTGTCTTTCCCTCTGCTTGGCTTGCTCTTCCCAGGCCCTGGTTGTCTGTACTCGTCTCTCCTCTACCCCAGCTCCCAGGTGGCCTCCACCAAAGCCAAACCGAGTAGCAGAGATCTCATTCTTCTGTCTCTCCTCCCTGCTCTGAATTGGAGTTTGGTGTCAGGGCTCCTCTACCAGCTTGCAGGTTCCTCAACGGAAGGCCTGGGGCTGCCCCAAGAATGCCCGGCACAGTGCTTTGCCCACCCCATGCTCCCAGGCACTTCTCAGGAAAAGGCATGTTTGACTGAGAGGTAAAGACAGGGCTGGCACTGACCCAGCCTGGGTGGTCTGCCCTGAGGCTCTTCTGTGTGCTCAGTCCAAAGGCACAAAATTAGGCAGTTGACCTCAGGAGGTCACAGTGATCAGGGGCCTGACACATGAGCCAAGCCCCTTATACAGCACCAGGTAGCCCATCAGCCTCATGGCAGCAGGTCTGTCCTGTGAAGCTCAGACATTTCAACCCTCCTTTTGGGAGCTTTGCCCAAAACCCTGGTGGTATTTGCCAGAGCTACGGGAAGCAGCACAGAATGCAGGGGCTGCTTAATTAATGCCCATTTGATCCCAGAAAGGATGCGAGAAGCCTTACAGAAATAGAGAGAACACAGATAGAAGGAAATAAAAAGGAAAAGCCTTGGTGAGGAAATAGGGACAGAGGGATAATGCAGGAAAAAAGAGATCACTAGGAATGTAGAGGGAGCAAAGCTATGAATGTGGGTTGCCCGATCCTGTACACAGAGGAGGTGGGCCTGGGGGATTTGTGTCTGAGCTTCCTAGCTGTCAATTCGACTCGGGCAACAGAATCAAAAAGGGATTTATGTACTCAGTGCCTGTAAGACAAATGCCACCATTTGCTAAGGAGCCACATGGCTCTTCTCTACACCAGGTCCTGAGAGAAATAAGTCCGATAGATTGTCTT
>NW_011494815.1:2351292-2352736 GCF_000754665.1 Bison bison bison | reverse complement strand
ATTGTCTTAGGAAAGAGGAGCAAAGATAATGGTCTCCCTTCAGTTCAGTTCAGTCCCTTAGTCGTGTCCGACTCTTTGCGACCCCACGGACTGCAGCACGCCAGGCTTCCCTGCCCATCACCAACTCCCGGAGCTTGCTCAAACTCATGTCCATCAAGTTGGTGATGCCATCCAACCATTTCATCCTCTGTCATCCCCTTCTCCTCCCACCTTCAGTTTTTCCCAGCATCAGGGTCTCTTCCAATGAGTCCGTTCTTCGCATCAGGTGGCCAAAGTATTGGAGTTTCAGCTTCAGCATCAGTCCTTCCAATGAATATTCAGGACTGATCTTCTTTAGAATGGACTGGTTGGATCTCCTTGCAGTCCAAGGGACTCTCAAGAGTCTTCTCCAACACCACAGTTCAAAAGCATCAATAGATTCAAGGGATTAGATTTGATACAGTGCCTGAAGAACTATGGACAGAGTTTCATGACATTGTACAGGAGGCAGGGATCAAGACCATCTCCAAGAAAAAGAAATGCAAAAAAGCAAAATGGTTGTCTGAGGAGGCCTTACTAATAGCTGTGAAAAGAAGAGAAGCAAAAAGCAAAGGAGAAAAGGAAAGATATACCCATTTGAATGCAGAGTTCCAAAGAATAGCAAGGAGAGATAAGAAAGCCTTCCTCAGTGCTCAGTGCAAAGATAGAGGAAAACAATAGAATGGGAAAGACTAGAGATCTCTTCAAGAAAATCAAAGATACCAAGGGGATATTTCATGCAAAAATGGGCTCAATAAAGGACAGAAATGGTATGGACCTAACAGAAGCAGAAGATATTAAGAAGAGGTGGCAAGAACACACAGAAGAACTATGCAAAAAAGATCTTCATGACCCAGATAATCACGATGGCGTGATCGCTCACCTAGAGCCAGACATCCTGGAATGCGAAGTCAAGTGGGCCTTAGGAAGCATCACTACGAACAAAGCTAGTGGAGGTGATGGAATTCCAGTTGAGCTATTTCAAATCCTGAAAGATGATGCTGTGAAAGTGCTGCACTCAATATGCCAGCAAATTTGGAAAACTCAGCAATGGCCACAGGCCTAGAAAAGGTCAGTTTTCATTCCAATCCAAGAAAGGCAATGCTAAAGAATGCTCAAACGACCGCACAATTGCACTCATCTCACATGCTAGGAGAGTAATGCTCAAAATTCTCCAAGCCAGGCTTCAGCAATATGTGAACCGTGAACTTCCTGATGTTCAAGCTGGTTTTAGAAAAGGCAGAGGAACCAGAGATCAAATTGCCAACATCCGCTGGATCATGGAAAAAGCAAGAGAGTTCTAGAAAAACATCTATTTCTGCTTTCTTGACTATGCCAATGCCTTTGACTGTGTGGATCACAATAAACTGTGGAAAATTCTGAAAGAGATGGGAATACCAGACCACCTCACCTGCCTCTTGAGAAA
>NW_011494815.1:2342396-2351192 GCF_000754665.1 Bison bison bison | reverse complement strand
GTATGCGGGTTAGGAAGCAACAGTTAGAACTGGACATGGAACAACAGACTGGTTCCAAATAGGAAAAGGAGTACGTCAAGGCTGTATGTTGTCACCCTGCTTATTTAACTTATGTGCAGAGTACATCATGAGAAACGCTGGACTGGAAGAAGCACAAGCTGGAATCAAGATTGGCGGGAGAAATATCAATAACCTCAGATATGCAGATGACACCACCCTTATGGCAGAAAGTGAAGAGGAACTCAAAAGCCTCTTGATGAAAGTGAAAGTGGAGAGTGAAAAAGTTGGCTTAAAGCTCAACATTCAGAAAACGAAGATCATGGCATCCTGTCCCATGAATTCATGGGAAATAGATGGGGAAACAGTGGAAACAGTGTCAGACTTTATTTTTTTGGGCTCCAAAATCACTGCAGATGGTGACTGTAGCCATGAAATTAAAAGACGCTTACTCCTTGGAAGGAAAGTTATGACCAACCTAGATAGCATATTCAAAAGCAGAGATATTACTTTGTCAACAAAGGTCCATTTAGTCAAGGCTATGGTTTTTCCTGTGGTCATGTGTGGATGTGAGATTTGGACTGTGAAGAAGGCTGAGCACGAAGAATTGATGCTTTTGAACTGTGGTGTTGGAGAAGACTCTTGAGAGTCCCTTGGACTGCAAGGAGATCCAACCAGTCCATTCTGAAGGAGATCAGCCCTGGGATTTCTTTGGAAGGAATGATGCTAAAGCTGAAACTCCAGTACTTTGGCCACCTCATGCGAAGAGTTGACTCATTGGAAAAGACTCTGAGGCTGGGAGGGATTGTGGGCAGGAGGAGAAGGGGACGACAGAGGATGAGATGGCTGGATGGCATCACTGACTCGATGGACGTGAGTCTGAATGAACTCCTGGAGTTGGTGATGGACAGGGAGGCCTGGTGTGCTGGGATTTATGGGGTTGCAAAGAGTCAGACACGACTGAGCGACTGAACTGAACTGAACTGAATGAAGATAACGGTGACCTCCTTCAAAAGGTCCCATGCAGGCACTGCTGCTCGAAGTGCCCCCAACCCTGCAGCAGGCCACACCTCCACCAGGGACTCCTGGACACTCATGGGCAAGTCTGGGTCAGTCTCTTTTGGGGTCACTGCTCTTTTCTCCTGGGTCCTGGTGCGTACAAGGTTTGTTTGTGTCCTCCAAGAGTCTTTTTTCCCAGTCCTGTGTAAGTTCTGGGGGCTCTTTGGTGGGGTTAATTGTGACCTCCTCCTAGAGGGCTTACACCATACGCAGGTCTATTGCACCCAGAGCCCCTGGCCCTGCAGCAGTCCACTGCTGACCCGTACCTCTGTAGGAGACACTAAAACACAGCTGTGTCTCAGTCTCTGTGGGGTCTCTGGGTCCTGGTGCACACAAGGTTTGTTTGAGCCCTCTTAGCGTCTCTGGCAGGTATGGGGTTTGATTCTAAACGCTATTTTGCCCCTCCTACCTTCTTGCTGGGGTTTCTCTTTTGCCCTGGAACCTGAGGTATCACCTTAAAGTTGCTCTAGCACCACGCAACCACTGCTCCAGTGCCCTGAAGCCACCACTTTGGCAACCTGCAGGTAATTAGTGGCAACTGAGGAGTTGCCTGGGGCATGGGCTGGGGTTAGCAAGTCAGCAGGCTCAGCTCCTGGCCCACACCCTTGTCTTGAGCAGCAGTACCCACTCCAGCATTCTTGCCTGGAGAATCCCAGGGACGGCGGAGCCTGGTGGGCTGCCGTCTATGAGGTCGCACAGAGTTGGACACGACTGAAGTGACTTAGCAGCAATAGCAGCAGCAGGGGAGGGAGGGGCATCTGTTTGTGGCCTTGATGCTCCAGACACTCCATCACTCCCCTTACATCCCAGCCGCCCTACAGTTAGTCCTAGCCTGGGCTTCCCAGGTGGCTCAGTGGTAAAGAATCCATCTGCCAGCGCAGGAGAGGCAAGAAACTCCGGTTCGATCCTTGGATCAGGAAGATCTCCTGGAGAAGGGAATGGCAACCCACTACAGTATTCTTGCCTGGGAAATTCCATGGCCAGAGGAGCCTGGTGGGCTATAGTCCTTGGGGCGGCAAAGAGTCGGACGCGACTGAACACATTAGTCCTAGCCAGTGCATCGTGGGCAGACGTGATGTGTCACCTGCCTGTGACCCTCCAGAACTCTTGTCCTCGACTGGAGGGATGAGCAGCCCACAGGTTCCAGATGGTGCAGATTCCCTCATCCTGAGTCCCCCAGGCACTCTGTGAACACAGTACCTCTTGCCAACTGACTCATGTTGGACACACAGCGTGACAGAGAATTAAATTTGTGTAGTGAACCACTGAGAAACAGCAGAGGTATTTGTCACCCAGCAGACCCTACCCCTGGTGGCTCTTGGGCTTCCCTGGTGTCTCAGCTGGGAAAGAATCCACCTGCAATGCAGGAGACCTGGGTTTGATCCCTGGGTTGGGAAGATCCTCTGGAGAAGGGAAAAGCTACCCTCTCCAGTATTCTGGCCTGGAGAATTCCACGATGTATAGTCCATGGGGCCGAAAAGAGTTGGACACGACTGAGCGACTTTCACTTTCACTATCGCTTACCACTCCTGACTAACACAAAGAGTTGGATACGCCTTAGGACCGAACAACATGCACTGCTCCTGCGTGCATGTATTTATCAGTTCACGAGTGAGTTTCAGGACTCAGCAACTCAGAAAGCAGGAGTTTTACGTTCCCCACAAGCAGGTACTTGCCTGGAAATGAGTACTATAGTGGGCCCTTAGCACTGTGAGGCCTTGCCCACAGGCTGGGCCAGAGCACAGATCTGGGCCAGGTCTACCCCATGTCACTTGTCCCGTCCTGCCTGGTCCCATCCAGCTGGGTCCACATCAAAGCCATGGCAGGCCTTCTCAGGTGGAGCAGGCCAGCTCCCTGGGGCACAAAGCAGAGGGTGGCTCCTTCTGCTGCTGCTATCCCAAAGGTGCTTAGCGGGCCAGATGCCACAGGATTAGGCTCTTTGGGCTGAGAATTCCCTGCCCTGCAAAAAGATTAGTCATCACCTAACATCCTATTGAGGGTTTTTTTTTTTTTAAAAAAAACAACAAACTTTTTATTTTTTGGCTGGCCACGCAGCATGCAGGATCTTAGTTCCCTGGCCAGGGATTGAACCCACACCCTCCCCGGTATTGGGAGCATGGAGTCCTAACCATTGGACCACCCGGGAGTCTCCATTGGGTTTCTTTCCTACTGAGCCTGACAGTGGACTAGCTCGATGCCCCTACAACCCTCCTGAGGCCTGTTGTCCTCATTCGGTGCCGAGGGACCGACTTGAGCAAGATCACAGGAGTAGGAGCAGCGGAGCGGGTAAGCAGAAGCCACTACCTGGTCTAGACGCCCCTCTTCCCAACTCCTGCCCCCCTGGGACTTTTGAGAGAGATGGAGACATAGATAGGGCACAGAGACCCAGAGATTGTCCTGCCTGGCCCCAAGGGCCTGTCCTCCCAGCCCAGCCCTGCATCATTGCAGGGACAAGGGTTAGCTGCAGGGTGGCTGAAACCGAATCCAAACTGGGTGTGGTACAAAGCAGCATAACAGATTATTCATTAATGGTGCTGATCCTGGCTTCAGGGAGAGAATGAAATTACCTGATTTGGTCTTTGAATGTCAGGGGTGGGGAGGGTTATCCACCAGTTCCAGGCTACTATTGTCCCCTTAGTAAGCTTGTGTTCCACATCTAATATTTGGAATTACATTTTATTCTTTCCCTTAAAACCCAACCTTGTCATCAAGCTGCCTCCAGACACACCTCCTGGGAGGGTATGAATCACCGCACTTAACTTCAGCCACAGTTAATAGAAGATTAGAATCAAAAGTTTCTTAGCTTCACAAAGTGAAAAAAGATGATCATAACTGTATTTGAAGGTGACCTACAAAGACCAAGAATTAACACAATACCAAGAATTAACACTAATTATGGATAGGTCCCAGATCTTGACTCGAATCCTGGGTTGACAGTTATGGAACAGGAAGGAAGAGGGCAGGGCACAACCTTTGAAATTATGTCACAGCCCAAGGGCACAACATAAACTGATTAGATAGAACCAAACTTGTCCAAGACAAGTAAACCTGACTAGACCTTGATCCTCAGGATACTCTCACTAACACATCAGAGCTAGCTGACACACCCAGAGGTGCCATGACAGTTCCAAGGTCAATTGTCAAAGACCAAAAAGTGGGCAGTGGCCCAACCCCGGAAATCCACACCCTTTCCCCAAAATAGTTGGAATAATCCTCCCACTCATCAACCTATGAAATTACTCAGCCCATAAAAGCTAACCACACCATATCTCGAGGCTGCACTCACCCTCTGCAACGGCCCACACTCTGTGGAGCGTGTTTCTGAATAAAAGCCACTTCTCACCTACCAGTTTGTCTCTCACTGAATTCTTTCTGAGATGAGACATCAAGAACCTGAGCTTCATTTGGCTCTGAAACCAGGCCTGTGATCGCAGTTGGAAGACCATGGGTTTTGACTGGGTTCAAGTCCCATATATTGAGTTTTGGCTGGGTTGGAATCCCAGCACATGGGTTCAAGTCCTAGTCTGAGGTAAATGGTTTCAGCTTTCCATCACAGAGTTTATTTTGATCCTGGCTTTGACCCTAAACTTGACAGGAAGTTTCTAATTCACTCTCTAATTCCTTTCTAATTCACCCTCTCAGATCCCCCACCCTCACCCCCAGGACCCGGTGAGATATCTGGTTCAGGAAGCCAAGGCCCAGTTGAGGTCGAGGCCCCCCGCTTGCTGTCAAGACAGATCTCTGCCTAACCATGGAGCCCTCCTTTATTACCAGGCAGAAAGAAGAAACTACAGGTCTCAGCTACTTCTGAAGTCAGGCCCTGGCTTAGCTGTCACTTCTTGGCACTAGGTGTCTTTATTTTTGCCTCCAACAGGCCAGTGACAGGGTCTGAAGTGATGGGGGAGGGGGGTGGGGATGGGGCAGAATCCAGGGAACTGGGACCTCAGGGTCTCACCCCACAGGTTTAGTTTTCTTCCCTCTTTCGAAGCAAGGAGAGTCCTTGTTGCCCCCCACAGAAGCAGCAACACCAATTGTTCCGGTTTGTCCAGGTTGGGGTGTGGGGTCGGTATTCCTGGGATGCAGGACTCTCAGTGCTAACATCAGGAAACTTTTGGACAAACAGGGAAAAGTTGGTCACCTTGCCACCTACTGTAGAGGCCTCCAGAAAACTTTTATCCTATTCACATGCAAAAATTCTACCATAAATCATGAGTAGCCTTGACTCTGACAACTTGCCTATGAGATGGAAGGCTCCAGAACGACTTCTTAGAGAGCCCATCATACTGAATCAAAGAACACAACATCTCTAAGCAGAAAAAGCCAAGGTCTGTAAAGTGAAAGTGAAGTTGCTCAGTCGTGTCCGACTCTTTGCAATCCCATGGACTGTATGCAGTCCACCAGGCTCCTCCATCCATGGGATTTTCCAGGCAAGAATACTGGAGTGGGTTGCCATTACCTTCTCCAGGAAATCTTTTCAACCCAGGGACCGAACCCTGGTCTCCCACATTATAGGCAGATGCTTTACCATCTGAGCCACCAGGGAAGTCCCAAGGTCTGTAAAGAGAAGTGAATATGGGTACATGCTGTATACTCAGTTGTGTTCCCACTCTTTGCCACCCCATAGACTGTAGCTCCTCTGTCCATGGGATTTCCCAGGCAAGAATACTGGAATGGGTTGCCATTTTCTTCTCCAGGGGATCTTTCTGACTCAGGGATGGAACCTGAGTCGCCTACATCGGCAGGCAGGTTCTTTACCACTGAGCATCAGGGAATAATTTAATTCAATCAGCAGGTTTATCCACTACTGACTTAGTGCTTATTCTGTGCCAATCCAAGGGCTGAGTGCTGGGGTAAGGGGGCAGTTCAGTCACTGTTCTCCACCTATGTGTACTTCTCAGGGATGTGGCTGAGAGCAGGAAAGGATGAGATGCCACAATCTTAACAGGATGCTAAAGCACAGAGCAGTGGTTTGCAATTTTGAATGCACATCAGACTCACTTAGATCATCCATTAGGGGACCCAGGCACCAGCTCTGTCCAACATGGGAGTCTCTAACCACACATGGCTTCTAAATTAAAGTTAAAATCAATTAAAATGAATTAAAATATAAAATTGGCTCCTCAGTTGCACCAGCAACATTTCAATTGCTCAGCAGTCACACATGGCTACCAGGTACCCAACTGAACAATATAACTACAGAACACGCCCACTGTGCCTTTGTGACCTGGGACCAGTTACTTAACATGTCTATTTCTCACTAGTAAAATCAAGCATGATAACAAATAACAGCTAACACATTGCTTACTGTATGTGAAGTATGTTCCAGGTACTAACTTGATCCTCACCAGGTAAGTATAGCTGTTAGGGAACTATTGACTGAAGCTGCTCTCCCTGGCCAGGCACAATATTGACCGCTTGCAATAGTTATCTCACAACAGGAGGGCCCAATAAGGAACATGTTATCTCCAGACTGAAGAAATCAGGAAGGGCCAAAAGGAGGGCGCAGACGCAAGTCCCTAATACATCTTACCAACCTCCCAGAAACCTTTGCACATTTGGTTTCCATCTTGGCTGAGAGATGCACGTGACACTAGGAAGGACCTTGAGTCAGACCAAATATGGGCACAAGGAAGATGACTGCCCGGAGACAACCCAGAAAGTAACCATTACCATAAACCCTGAGACTGCCATCCATGTGGCAGAGCAGTTCTCCTGCGTTCCCTCATCCCACTGCTCTCCCCTTAGGTGCCCCTTTCCAATAAAGTCTTCTGCTTTCTCAGCACATGTGTTTCCTTGGACAATTCATTTTTGAGTGTTAGACAAGAGCCCACTCTTGGGCTCTGGAAGGAGTCCCAGAGCAACATTATTATCACTACATTATTACAGATGAGAAAACTGGTAGGTTAAGTAATGTGCCCCAAATCATGCAGCAAGTAAACGGATAAGCTGGAATCCAGAACCCAGGAGTTTAGTCCTGGGTCGACACTCTCCTATGGGGCTGCCCTGACAATTAGAAGAAATAATCCATAGAGTACATGGACCAATGCCAGTGTACATTGTTCCCAACAAATGTTTGCTGTGAATGTTAGGGGAACCATTGACTGAAACTGCCCACACTGGCTAGGTTCCATAGTAACCACTTGCATGAGTTGTCTTAAACAGGAGGTCCTGGTAAGGAACGTGGAACTAACAAACTACTACCAAGTGGAAGAATTCGGGAAAGGTCAAAAGGAGAGAGGAGACGCCAGTCCTACCAACCTCCCAGAATTATTTTACTGGAATTTATCTTGGCTGGCAGGTGTGCAAATTGAGACTATTCACCTAATGCGAAGAACTGACTCGTTGGAAAAGACTCTGATGCTGGGAAAGATCAAAAGCAGGAGGAGAAGGTGATGACAGAGGATGAGACGGTGGGATGGCATCACTGACTCAAGGGACATGAACTTGGGCAAACTCCAGGAGATGGTGAAGGACAGGGAAGCCTGGCGTGCTGCAGACCATGGAGTCACAAAGAGTCGGACACGACTGAGCGACTGAACAACAAAATGTGATTTAGTACATGACAGGGACATGCTGAGGGCCCAACATTTTGGGGATGTGAGTAAAAATCCCAAACCAGAAAGGGCAAAGAAGCCTGCTAGGTGCAGAACTCTGACCCTCAGTAATCATCACATTGATGAGCCACATGAAAAACTAACAACCCCTGTGGATCCAGAAGAACCTGGAGACGAAAGGCATATATTCGTGCATGTCTCTGGCGGCGCTCTCTAGGGTACAAAAGCCCGCAGCCTCCTAGACTTCCCCTTAGCTCCAAAGGGCAGATTCAAACACTTATTAATCTTGGAGGTGAGGGAATGCAGAAAGAAAGGAGAGGCAGTCAAACAATAGCACAGTGATAAAGCAGAGTTCTGGTTCATCCTTAAGGGATATACGTAACAATATATCTTTGAGCTCTCCTACAGGAACTAAGGCCCCCCACCTGGATGAACCAACTTTTAGGCTGAGCACAAGATTCCTGGAACACCACTCAACTGCCTCACTACCAACCAATCAGAAGAAAGTCACACACCCTGAAGCCCTCACCCTAAATGTTGCCTATAAAAACTCTTCCCCAAACACCACTAGGGAGTTTGGGTCTTTTGAGCAAGGACCACCCATTCTCCTTGCTTGCCCCTGTAAGAAACCTTTCTCTGCTCCAAATTCTGACTTCTCAGTATGTCTGGCCTCACTGTGCATTGGGCACATTGACTTGGGTCTGGTAGCAGAGGCCAGCAGCCTAGTTTGCCCCTGTGCTGAGGGGACTGAGGATCTTGGTGGGAGTGGGAGGGGAGGGTGGCAGGGCAGAGGAAGCCCTTCGGTTCTCTCCATGGGCACAGCCAGGTCTTCCCTGGTGTGGTTCGGCGGTAACGCATCTGCCTGCAGTGCAGGAGACCCAGGTTTGATCCCTAGGTAGGGAAGATCCCCTGGAGAAGGGAATGGCAACCCACCCCAGTATTCTTGCCAGGAGAATTCCACGGACAGAGGAACCTGGCGGGACTACAGTTCATGGGGTTGCAGAGTCAGACACGAGTGAATTACTAACACTTTCACTTTCACACGGGCACAGCCCAGGCCGGAAAGCAGAAAGATGCTGCCTGGGGACGATTCCCTCATCAGCCAGTCCTCAGCTGCCTGGGTTCAACAGCAGCGGAGGCTGCGGAGCCCTGCAGCCAGCATGTAGACACGGTGCTGTCCCCGGGG
>NW_011494815.1:2331315-2342296 GCF_000754665.1 Bison bison bison | reverse complement strand
GCCTTTGTCACCCCTCCTCCAGCTCTAAGGTCCTTCTGGTCCACACAGATGCCTCCCCGCAGGCCCACAGGAAATGCAGATTGAGTCTGAGAGAGCCAAGAAGGCCTTTTTCCTCTTGATGAGATTAGGCCTGAGCGAGTGCCTCCTCTGGACATCTGACACTGCCCAGAGCCAGGTCCCTGGGCCCCAGCGGGGAGTAGGACATCTCCTGAGATGACCCAGCCTCCTGGCCCCACGGCGCCTTTGCTCTTGACCCTTCGCTTAAGCTGTGCAAGGCCTGGTCAGCCTTTTTTCTCATTGACTCTGTTTCTCCTCCACCCCAGCCCAGGCTTCCTACTCTGCCCCGACCCTAACCCTGTCATTTCCCTTAAGAGCTCCCCCTAACCCCGCCTCACAGATCACCTCCGTCCTCAGGATAAAGCCCTCTGCTAGACTTGCGTTTTGAGGCCCCTGCTCATTTCCTGATAGCCTTCCCCTCTGCTCCACACACTACCCTTTGAGCCACACTGGTTTATCTGAGCTCCCCTCAAAGTGTTGGCTTTCCCAGACACCCCATCTTTGCTCACAGCCCTTCTCTCGGCCTAGACCCAAGTCAGCCCAGGTAATGCCAAGGTTGGCCCTCAGCTGGGTTCCTAGGATGCCCCTCCTCTCATTCCACCTTCCTGGGCTGGTTCAAATAGGACTGCCCCCAGGGAGCCTCCCAAGCTCCAAGGCCTGGGCAGTCTCTCTAGCCCATGAAGTACCCCATCCTGATACTCAGAAAGGGGAAGAGGAGGCACCTGGTTCAAATCCTGGATCCCCATTTGTCTTTGGGTCTGCCTGCAATGTGAGAGACTCTGGTTTGATCCCTGGTTTGGGAAGATCCCCTGGAGAAGGGAATGGCAACCCTCTCCAGTATTCTTGCCTGGAGAATTCCATGGACAGAGGAGCCTGGTGGGCTACAGACCATGGGGTCGCAAAGAGTTGGACATGACTGAGTGACTAACACACGTCTCTCTCACGGGGCCTTATCTAGGATTAAAGGAGGTAACAGATGTAAAATGCCTTGCCCGTGTCTGGTACTGTAATTGTACACAAGTTCATGTGCCCGATGCATGGTGAGGCTAAACCAATGCAAAGTACGGAAACACTGGAGTTTAGAAGAGAGAAAGTTTTACTGCAGGGCCAAGCAAGGTGCTCATGCTCAAAAATCCCAAACTCCCCGATGGTTTTGGGGGAGAAGTTTTTAATAGGAAAAATTTGGGGTGAGGGCTGCAAGGTGTGTGACTTTTTTCTGATTGACTGGTGGTGAGGTAACAGGGAGGTGTTCCAGGAATCTTGGGTCCAGCCTGAAGATTCCATCCTCCCCCTGGTGGGGGTCTTAGTTCCCACAGAAGAGCACAAAGGCATTGTTTTAGATATCCCTTGAGGAGGAACTTGGATCCTGCTTTAGCTACACGACAGCTAATTTTTCTTTTTTAAATATTTATTTATTTGGCTGTGCCAGGTCTTAGTTACTACACACAGGATCTTCGATCTCCATTGCAGCTTGCGAGATTTGTAGGTGTGGCATGTGGAAGCTTTAGTTGCAGCCCGCGAGATCTAATTCCCTTACCAGGGGTCAAACCCAGGCCCCCTGCATTGGGAGCTGGGAGTCTAAACCACTGCACTCTAGTCTCTTGATCGTTTCTCCTTTGTTTCTGAATTCCTTATTTCCCTAACTAATAGCTTTTTGCATCTGCCCTTTGGAACTCTGGGAAGATCTAGGAGACCGAAGACTTTATCCTATGAAGAAGAAATGGGAGAGCCAGAAAGGCTTTTTGTGAGACCCGGGGGGCCTCACAGGGTCCTGCTTGGTTTCAGTACTAAGTAGAAGCTCAGTTGATGGATGTTTCATTCCATTTCTCCTGTCCTGTTTCCTGTGTTCCTTCCATCTTTCATCCAAGCCATCCAAGCCCAAATGGTCCTCTCCCTTCAGCTTTGGCCACCCACAGGCCAGACCCCACAGGCAGGTACCCAGGAGGAGACTGCCCTAGCTGCTTTTCTGAGCTTTCACTCACTCCACAGGCCTCTCCTGAACACCCTCTCTCTGGGTACCAGGAGCCGGGGACTGGGCCTCTCACTTCCACAGGAGGTCAGGTTGGAGAGTTCTAATTCTGATGCCAATTTGCTACATGACCTTGGACAAACCTGTCCCCTCTTGGGTTCTGTTTGTCTACTCATAAAATGGTAATGCCTCTGCCCTACCCACCTGTTAGAACCATCAGGTTGCGGGTTCTGCAGCCTGCAGGTGCCAGATCCTGGGGCCGCGAGGGCAGTGGGACTGTGAGCCTGGCAGCCACCCCAGCCCCCAGAGCTGTTCCTACCTTGACCTCCGGAGAAACAGAGCAGGGCTTCTTCCTGTCTATGCCTCCTGACCAGGCCCCGACCAAAACTCCACAAAGATTTATTGCCCCACAATTTCCTTATCTGGGAGTTTCGAGAGACAAGGGTCACAGAGACTTTTTAAAGATGCCTCCTGGAGGTTGAAAATCTGGTAGCTTCACTTCCTGCTCAACCATCCACTCTCTGGCACAGCCTCTGGATCTGTCTTTGGAAAGAGAAGGACACTGAGACCCCGAGAGGGAAAATGCCTCATTCAGAGCCCCAAGGTGACCCTGGGGGAGGACTGAAGCAGCCCTGGGATGGGTACCCAGCCCGGGGGCCTAAACTCTGTTGTCAGTGGATCCACACATCACCCTGCCCAGCTGCAGGGATCTGGGGCCCAGAGTGAGTCCAGGTAGCATCCCTGGGACCCTCTCTGAGCCCTGCCTGCACCAGATGCTGTAGGGCAGAGGCAGGAACAATCCTTACCTGCTGGGAGCCCAGACTGAAGGGAAAGGCCAGCAAGCTCAGTTCAGGGCAGTAGGGAGATTGAAACCCAGTGAGTGGGTGAAGACCGCCAGGAGGCTCTGTTTGATCTCAGCCTTCAAGGCCAAGCAGAGTGAGCCCAGGACAGAGCAGGGCCAGCACTGCAGGGGGAGGGCTCAGTGAAGGCAGAGCAAGGGGCTCACGGTGCGGGGATGGGCAGGCAGAGGCATATTCAGGCACCCAAGGGTCCAGTTCAGCTGGGGCCTGAGCAAACACAGAGGAGCAATGAGGGCTGAGGGCTTCCCAGGTGATGCAGTGGTGGAGAATCTGCCTGCTGACGTGGGAGACGCGGGTTTGATCCCTGGGTTGGGAAGATCCCCTGGAGAAAGAAATGGGAACCCACTCCAGTATTCTTGCCTGGAGAATTCCATGGACAGAGGAGCCTGGTGGGCCACAGTCCATGGGGTGACAAGGAGTCGGACATGACTGAGCAACCAACTGACTGAATGAGGGCCAGAAGCTGGCTGGGTGAGGCTCTGAACACCCGCTGAGCTGGCACTTGAGTCCATGGAGGGGTCAGGTGTCAAAGTCTGTAACCAAGGTGTGGCCTGTTGGGGCTGAGGCGGATTAGGAGGGCAAGAATTTTCTTTCCTCAACTATGGGCTGTGTTCAAGGAAGAAATAAGTGAGTTCATTTCATGCCTGGCTCCTATCTGCTGGAGGGGCTGTGGAGCATGCTGAGATGAGGAGGATTCTGGGCTCAGGAGGAGACGAGCCTCACTGACCAGGGAAGAGCTGGCAGGCAGTTGACCAGGGGTCAAGGCCTGACTGCCCCGCCGCCACCCCCTAGACCTCAGCTCTTTGAAAGAAACACTGAGTCAGGAGACCCTGCCTCCAGGTCCATTCCTGGGCCACTTCTCAGCAGCTAGAGTTTTAAATCAGAAAAATAGCTTCCTTTCATCATTTAACCCATCTCCCTGTGGAAAGAATCCCCAGGTATGACTGAGGGCTGCTTGCTCCTGCCTGAGCCTGGGCAGCCCAATATTTCATTTCCTGGTCAAGCCACATACACATACACACAGGAGGGTGATGGGAAATTCCTACCTGCTTCTCCCCCACTTGCTTATCCACCTGGAGGTAAATGCCCCTGCACAGCCTTAATCAATTCCCCAGGCATTGTCTGCAACAGACACCAGGAGAGGATGGTGAGGCCTTCTCCCCATTTCCAGCCTCCCTGGACTCTGCCCACACCTGTTCAGGCTGGTCCTGCAGGCCAAGGAGGGAAGGAAGGTGGGAGATCCAGTGTAGGACAAAGAGTAGAGGAGAGATGTCAGCACCTCTGGCTGAGGAGGCCCTTCTGCTCCGGGACTGACTCTGCCAGGACCTGTGACAGTATCTCATTTACACTTTGTAAGAACCTCTCCGGAGAAGGAAATGGCAACCCACTCCAGTGTTCTTGCCTGGAGAATCCTAGAGATGGGGGAGCCTGGTGGGCTGCCGTCTATGGGGTCGCACAGAGTCGGACACCACATTTCCCTGGTGGTCCAGTGGCTGAGAGTCCACCTGCAGCACAGAGGGCACAGGTTCAATCCCTGTTCCAGGAAGATCCCAAGGGCCAGGGAGAAACTGGACCCACGTGCTACAGCTACTGAAGCCCACAGGCCTAGAACCCGTGGGCCTGCAATGAGAGAAGACGACATCGTAATGAAAAGCCCGAGCACCACAACAAAGACCAATCTTTCTTACAGTGGTTCTCAAATTTGAGAGCACATCAGGGTTTCCTGGAAAGCTGATTACTACCCAGACTGCTGGGCCCATCCTTGAGTTTCTGATTCAGCAAGTCTGGGGTGGATCCTGAGAATCCTGCATTTTTAGCAAGTTCCCAGGCAGCACTGATGCAGCTGGTTCAGGGGCCACTGTGAGAACCACCGCTTTACAGCCCTGCTCTGTGATTTACAGAGACCTTCCCATTCACTGTTTAATTCACTCCTCACAACCACCCTGGGGTGGGGAGAACCAGCCCTACTTCCTGGATGGAGCAAGCTGCACTCAGCTGGGAGCGACGGAGGCACTTTCCTGAGGTTACACAACAAGAGGGAACCTGACCTCCAATGACTGTGAGCACACAGCCACATCCTAACTCGGGGCTACTGGGGGCCGTGGTCCTGGGCTTTCTTTCTCCAGTATTCTTTCAATACACAAATGCAGTTCAGGCCAGCATTAAGAATTGGACAGGTGTTCTCACGACAGCTTCTGAACAGCTATCTGAATAACAGGCATCGAGGGCAGGTGGTCAAGACACTGGCTTCAGAGTCAGAGACCTAGCCACCAACCCAACTCACCTTCCTTGTGTCTCAGCGCTACACGGCACCTCCCAACAGCCAGGCTGCTGTGAGATGAGGCAAGTAGTGGGACAGAGACCCTAGCCTTGGCACACAGTGAGGCCTCAATGAACCAGTGGGCACAGACAAGAGCAGTGAGGGATGTAAGGAAGATCCAAAATTTCTTTGCATTTCAGTTTCCTTAACTGTAGACTAGGGTCAAAACCAAAAACTACCTTATAGGGGAATCATAAGGATTCCATGCATTTATCCATTCATGTTGCCTTAGAACAGTACCTGACCCAGGGCAAACTGCGTTAGTGTCCTACGTATGGTCCCTCTGCTAAGCATGATAGTTTAGCACTGAGTGCTCACTTTTCATCCACACACAGAAGCAAACCATTCAAGAATAGAACACAAAACAAAAAAGAAAACATTAAAAATCAAATCAAAACCAAACAAACGAATAGAGTAGGCTGTGAGTGCAGGCGTGCTAAGTTGCTTCAGTCGTGTCTGACTCTGTGGGACCCTATAGACTGTAGCCCATCAAGCCCCTGTGTCCATGCGATTCTCCAGGCAAGAATACTGGAGTGGGTTCCATGCCCTCCTCCAGGGGGATCTTCCCAACCCAGGGATCAAACCCGCATCTCTTGTCTCCTGCATTAGCAGAAGGATTCTCTACCACTAGTGCCACCTGGGAAGCAGGCTGCTGTTGCTGCTAAGTCGCTTCAGTCATGTCTGACTGTGTGACCCCATAGACGGCAGCCCAACAGGCTCCCCCATCCCTGGGATTCTCCAGGCAAGAACACTGGAGTGGGTTGCCATTTCCTTCTCCAAGGCATGAAAGTGAAAAGGGAAAGTAAAGTCGCTCAGTTGTGACCGACTCTTTGAGACCCCATGGACTGCAGCCCATCAGGCTCCTCCATCCATGGGATTTTCCAGGCAAGAGTACTGGAGTGGGGTGCCATTGCCTTCTCCGCCAGAGCAGGCTATGCGCAGTCAAATGAATGTGCTTCATGACACAGAACAGTACACTTAAAAATGGTTAAAACGATACATTTGATGTTTTGTGTATTTTACCACAATAATAATAATAATAAAAAGATAAAAAGAAACAGCAGCCCCATATTAGAGTGCCCAGCTCTCCTGCACTCCTCCACTGTCTCTGCCCCTGCTTCCATGCTTGTTTTCCCAGGGAGCTCCTGCTTCTTTCAACCCTCCCTGAACTCTGTCCTTAGAGTTGGTCCCTGGTGTACCTTCAGGGGGGGCAGGACAGGTTGGTTCGCCCCTCACCTTTCCATTCCGGGCTAGTCAGGGCCTCCTCTGCCTAGGCCTCCCGCAGAAGGGGCCCTGTGGGGGACGATTCTCACTACTCTTCCAGGCGAGTGCCTTCAGGACAGCCTTGCCCTGCTCCCAGGAAGAGGGTGGATCTTCCATCGACCTCCCTCTGGCTTGCTGGCCCTCTCTGTGGAGCTGGCTCTGCTCCTCATGGTGAAGGAAGGGGCCTCTTGAGGGAGCAGTGCCCTCAGTGATCAGCACATGCTCCCACCGGGCTTCGGCTGGAGCCCTGCTCTGTGCAGGGAAGGTGCACAGTTACTGAGACCAGGGCTTGGGCTCCAGTCTGCTCTGCCATCTTTTGCTGTGTGACCCTGCTCAAGTCATTGTCCCTCTCTGGGCCCCAATGCCCCAGCCATAAAATGCAAACGTGCATCCCTGCCTGAGACCCTCCTAAGGCTTTAGGAAAGCACTGAAGGGAGAATCGAGGCAAAGGTGCTTTCTTTCTTTATTATACGACATGACCATGTTGAGAGGTGGCAGAGCAGTGGTTACAGACACGGTTGGGAGCCCACCTACTGGGGTTGAATATCAGCACCTCCTCATACCAGCTGGAAGACCTTGGACAGGTTAGTCAATCTCTCTAGACCTCAGGTTTCCCGTCTATAAAATGCCGTGGTAATTAATAAACGAATTCATATCTGACAAGCACTTACAGTACTGCCTGGCACACGGTAGTTAGTCATTAAGTCGTGTCCAACTCTTTGTGACCCCATGGACTGTAGTCTGCCAGGCTCCTCTGTCCATGGAATTTCTCCAGGCAAGAATACTGGAGTGGGTTGCCATTTCCTACTCCAGGGGATCTTCCCAACCCAGGGATCGAACCTGGGTCTCCTTCATTGCAGGCAGTTTCTTTACCGGTAGTCTGAGCCACTAGAGAAGTCAAAAAAGTGCTAGTTGCTCAGTCAAATGCAAGATACATTCAAAATAAGTAACAGCAGCTCCACCGTGGGACAGATCTAGAGTACTCTGCTAAAACACAAGAATGTATATAACAAAACAGAAGCAGATTCACAGACATAGAGAACAAACTAGTGATTTCCAGTGGGGAGAGGGAATGGGGAGCTGGGGCATGGGATTAAGAGACACAAACTACTATGGATAACATAAATAAGCACCAGGGATATATTGCACAACACAGGGAGATATAGCCATTATTTTTTAATAACTTTATCTGGAGTATAATCTATATAAACATATTGAATCACTATGTTGTACACCTGAAACTAATAAAATATTTTAAGATGCCTATACTCAATAAAAATAATTTTAAAAATAAGTAATAACTTCTATCGACTACTCACTGTGAGGAGGCACGGTTTTAAACTGTTTACCTGTATTAATGGATTGAAATGAACATTTAGCAAAAATGAGTCAGGACTTTGAACAGGGCTTACAGATTAAACCAGAAGCACAAAGAGCCCATGTTCCTTTTCTCTTCAAAGAGGCGACACCTAAAAACCTAAAGATCCAGGGATGGGAGGGGTCATCTGTGCTCAGAGCCAGGAAAATCTCCTTAACTGGAGGAAAACAGAGGAAGCCTTGCGCCCCTCCCCCACCCTCAGCAAAGATTTCGAATCTAAAGCTCTAATTCTTATCTAATCTAATTCTTAGCCAGGCCCACTAACTCCCTCTGTCAAATGATCTTATTACATCTGGAGGCAAGAAACAGACGCAGCATCCCAGGACTGCCCAGGGTCAGGGACCCATAGGGGCGTGCAGCCCAGCTCTCCACTCTCCTTTTCCACACCATTCCATCTGAAAAGTCTGCAGATCTAGGCTTGCCCCATTCTACTGTGGAGAAGCTCACCCCTTCCGGGGACACAAGAGCTCAATGATTAGACTTCCTCCTTTTATGAAGCGGAAATCTACAGTTTCCTCCACAGCCCTGTCTCCATCCCTGGAGCCCCACCAACCACATCCGTTTCTCTGCCTCACAGTGGCCCTTCCAGAGACCTGAGGCACCTGATCACCTGTCCCCGGGGTGGCTCTTCTCCAGGTTGGGAGTTTCTTGGGTGACTTAGTTTCCCATCTCCCCATTTTGGTTACCTCCCGGTAATGCTCCAAGCTGTCCCCATCTCTCACCCAGTTTGGCAGGATCATAGCCAAACCTTCCAGATGGAGGCTAAGAACCACTCAGCAGAGCAGGTCTCCAAAAATAACCCAGACTTTGCATCTCAGAGAAGCAGAACTGGCCAGACCCCACAGAGATCATGAGGTACAGATGGGGAAACTGACTACTGTGCCCAGGGCCACCCACACAGGGCAGAGCCAGGAACAGGATCCAGGTCTCCAGCCCTCAAGCCTAGGAGAGTCCTCTAAGATGGGGAACAAAGTTTCCTTTGATCCTGCATCTGGATACAGTGTCAAATATTTTTTCCTTATCTGTGTTGCTGTTCTCGAAGGAACAAATTCCAAGGATAGCTGGGGAAGAAGGTCTTCTAATTGTGAGGCCGAGGGTCATATCCCCTAGCTAGGGTCTCCCAAGGCTCAGCCCTTTGGAAGGTGGGCTGTCTTTCTCCAGAGTAAGGTTCATACTGGGGGAGATGGGGCTCCTTAGGAGAAGGAGAGGAGACAGACCCCAAGTCTTTGCCGCTAGAAAGTCCAGCAGAGCATGAAGGGTAAACTAAAGCACATCAACTCAACTCAACTCATATTTTCTAAGTTCCTAGTTGGAGACAGACCCTTATGCTGGGCTCTGTGGGCCCAGAGGGAGTCTTGGAGTCTTTGCCCCTGACACAGGAAGAAAAATGAACAAATCGAATCCCACTCAAACAAAGGACGATCACAAACGTGGTGGTGTGTCAAGAAGTGGTAGCAGCAACGAAAAGACCAGGAAGTTAGAGCAGTGGCACCCAAAATGTTTTGATCATTTACTACTTTCAAAGGGAAAAAGATTGAGCTCACCCACCCAAATATATTACATACAAGTAAACATGGGCTTCCCTGTAACTCAGATGGTTAAGAATCTGCCTGCAATGTGGGAGATGTGGGTCGACCCCTGGGTAGGGAAGATCCCCTGGAGAAGGGAATGGCTACTCACTCCAATATTCTTGCCTGGAGAATTCCATGAACAGAGAAGGCTGGCAAGCTATAGTCCATGGGGTCCCAAAGAGGTGGACACGACTGAGTGACTAACACTTATGCACTAACAGACATAACGTACAATCTATACAAGAGGCAAGATTTAATATTAACCAGAGTGACTAAATCTCTACTTCAAATAGTGTCCTCCCCCTCAAAAAATCTTGGACTAACTTCTTGCCTCATGGTTGTTTTTTTTTTCCCTTTCCTTGTGGGTGATGAACTGATTGTGCTAAAAATCAAAGTGTTCATTCTCCCATTCTCTTATCCTCATGCACTAGCATTATCAGAATTCCTAACAATTCAGTGTCCTGGTAGGAATCTTTTAAAATCACTTGCCCATTTATTGAGGGTTAGTTTAGTTAAAACTAGTCAATATAATCCACAAATCCAATCTGGATTAATTAATCTAGATTGACCTGAACTGACGGACCAGGTTAATCAGTTGAGATAACCTGCCTAAATTGAACTAAAGAGTGGGGTATCCTTATCACCCCTTTCTGAGACTTCTGGAGACATGAGACATGAGGCTGCCTGACCCCTTCTTGGAGAGGGGGTCAGTGTGTCTACACCTGGCAAATGATGGCAAACTTCAATTATTTTCTTGTTTAGATAATATTTTTTCCTGCACTGCACTGAGCATTTTGCGTACCTTCTTGGATGCCACCAGAATAGAAAACAGGGAGATGCTCAGAGAAGATATTCAGGCTGCAAGGGCCGGTAGCGATACCAGTTTAACCCCTCATTTTGCAGGTGAAGAAACAAAGACCCAGGAAGGGCTATAACTGGTCCAAGGTCACTAGGCTAGTCAGTGGCTGATCCCAGAGGGACTGCAAATCTCTAGTTGTTGATGGTAACACCTCTCTGTTCTGGCCGCAGTCAGCCCCTTCTGGACTCTCTCATTGGGCCACAGGCAGCTCCTTGACCTCTCACCCTTGGGGCTGCCTCTCTTGTGATGTAAGATCACCTGCTGGGCGGCAGGGAGATGTGCATCTCAGCAAAGGTTACAAGTGCTACCAGGATGGAGGACATGGTGTCTCAGTAGGCCATGGTTCTGAGAGTCACTCTGAAGCCTCAGTTTTGTTATCTGTGAAATGGGACTAATCAGGTTCAGCTGTTGTCTGAGTGCCCATGTGGTCCTGGGAACATGTCTATACAGGCAAGTAACCCCAAAGGCTATTACTACTGTCCTTATTACTACCGCACAATTGCACTCATCTCACACACTAGCAAAGTAATGCTCAAAATTCTCCAAGCCAGGTTTCAGCAATACGTGAACCGTGAACTTCCTGATGTTCAAGCTGGTATTAGAAATGGCAGAGGAACCAGAGATCAAATTGCCAACATCTGCTGGATCATGGAAAAAGCAAAAGAGTTCCAGAAAAACATCTATTTCTGCTTTATTGACTATGC
>NW_011494815.1:2321828-2331047 GCF_000754665.1 Bison bison bison | reverse complement strand
TGTATATTGTCACCCTGCTTATTTAACGTATATGCAGAGTACATCATGAGAAACGCTGGACTGGAAGAAGCACAAGCTGGAATCAAGATTGGCGGGAGAAATATCAATAACCTCAGACATGCAGATGACACCACCCTTATGGCAGAAAGTGAAGAGGAACTCAAAAGCCTCTTGATGAAAGTGAAAGTGGAGAGTGAAAAAGTTGGCTTAAAGCTCAACATTCAGAAAACGAAGATCATGGCATCTGGTCCTGTCACTTCATGGGAAATAGTTGGGGAAACAGTGGAAACAGTGTCAGACTTTATTTGTTTGGGCTCCAAATCACTGCAGATGGTGAGTGCAGCCATGAAATTAAAAGACGCTTACTCCTTGGAAGGAAAGTTATGACCAACCTAGATAGCATATTCAAAAGCAGAGACATTACTTTACCAACAAAGGTCTGTCTAGTCAAGGCTATGGTTTTTCCTGTGGTCATGTGTGGATGTGAGAGTTGGACTGTGAAGAAGGCTGAGCGCCGAAGAATTGATGCTTTTGAACTGTGGTGTTGGAGAAGACTCTTGAGAGTCCCTTGGACTGCAAGGAGATCCAACTAGTTCATTCTGAAGGAGATCAGCCCTGGGATTTCTTTGGAGGGAATGATGCTGAAGCTGAAACTCCAGTACTTTGGCCACCTCATGAGAAGAGCTGACTCATTGGAAAAGACTCTGATGCTGGGAGGGATTGGGGGCAAGAGGAGAAGGG
Organism: Bison bison bison; assembly: GCF_000754665.1. Taxonomy (NCBI): domain Eukaryota; kingdom Metazoa; phylum Chordata; class Mammalia; order Artiodactyla; family Bovidae; genus Bison; species Bison bison. Next base: position 2,330,306 of record NW_011494815.1, on the reverse strand, counting down.
GACGACAGAGGATGAGATGGCTGGATGGCATCACTGACTCGATGGATGTGAGTCTGAGTGAACTCCGGGAGTTTGTGATGGACAGGAAGGCCTGGTGTGCTGGGACTCATGGGGTTGCAAAGAGTCGGACAAGACTGAGCGACTGAAATGAACTGAACTGAACTATTACTCTGGAAGGCTCTGTTTAGGAGGGTGAGATCTGGGGTGCCCTTAGAGCCGGAGCATTCTGCCTCTGACCACCAACTGCAGCCCAGGACACCATAGGACCTGGAGTTCTACAGCACAGTGGTCCCCAGGGTGTGCCAACCCAGGCCTGGTAAGGTGGTGGGCATTTGTAGGCATGGATCCTGGGCCTTCTGAGGTATTGGCTAGAATCCTGCTCCTGTCTCTAGGGCTCTCTTCCCTCCTGCTGTGAAGGGGAAGCTGGGGGTGGGGAGACAAAGGCAGTAGGGAGCTGAGCAGTCAGCTGGGTGCAGAAAGTAAGAGGGGCTTTTTCTATAGAGAGCTTAAAAACAATAATAAAATCAACAAAAAGCCTGGCTTCATTATCATGATGTGCCTACAGTTCTAAACAATGTCAGTGATAAAACATTCCTTCCTGCCAGGGTAGGCTGCTCCCACCTCTCTGCCCTTGGTGTCTGGCCAGCATCTGATACTATTCCCTTTAGATTGAGCCAGACCAGACTGTATGTTCACCACATCCCAAACAGGCTCAGTGTGCTTCCCGTGCCAGCCCTCGGCTTCTGCTGTTCCTTTGCCAACATCTCCCTCCTTACCACTCTGTATGTCCAGCTGCTACAAGGCCCAGCTTAGATGCTTACTCTTCCAGGAAGTCTTCCCACATGCAGTTCTAGCCATCCCCTAGCTGGCTCTGACTATCCTCCCAAGATGCAGACTAAGTGCTGCCATGTTCTCAGCTTGAGAACAAGATAAGTGAAAGGGATTACCCTCTGAAATCTGGAATCCACAGGACAGAAAACCATACCAGGGAGTCACTTCTCAGCTGTGTGACTTCAGACGAGCCCCACGACTGAAAACAGTCCGACCCGCTTCCAGAGTCACTAGTTCAAGCACCCCTTGCTGACCACACCCTCCCTGCTTCCAGCTTCTTGGCACTTCCAGATGTGACCCATCCTCTGTCATCACCCCTGAAAAGTGAAAGTGAAGTCGTGTCCGACTCTTTTCGACCCTGTGGACTGTAGCCTACCAGGCTCCTCTGTCAATGGGATTTTCCAGGCAATAATACTAGAGTGGATTGCCATTTACTTCTCTAGGGGATTTCCCAAACGAGGGATTGAACCCGGGTCTCCCGCATTGTAGACAGACGCTTTACTGTCTGAGCCACCAGGGAAGTCTCACTCCTGATGGATCAATAAAAAACAGGTTCAGGCTCAAGGAGAGAGCTTTGGACCAGAGACCCCTCTCCAGGACAACATAATCCCTCAGGCTTGGCTCCAGTTTTTCTGAAAGGCCAGCTTGTAGGATGGTGTCTGGGCCATGTGATATTTGCATACCATGATGCCCATTCCTTGTCCCAGCAACCCAGGAGATCAGGCCAGGCTTCACCCACTGCAGACACCTTCCCCCGTGAGAACTTCCACCACTGGCTTCCTCTGCCTTCTCTCCCCTACCTGCCCATTCTCTCTTCACTCTCTTTTTTCCAGCCAGTTCTGTGGTCTGTCATCTCACTCTTAAGAACACCATAAAATCTTTCTTCCTCCTGACTTCTCTCATCATTATCTGGCAAAACCCTGATGCTGGATGAACCAGGATATCTAAACACTTTGGGGGAAAAAATTGACGGAAACCCACAGGGTGAGATCCTTTTCCACTACTGCCTGTATCCCCCCAGCACCCTTCCCTCTGTGAGTCAGGCCTTGCGAAAGGCACAGTGGGAAAGTGAGATCCCAGCAGTGTGCTCCATGTGAGTGCGTGTGCAGTCACTCAGTCGTGTATGACTCTTAGTGACTCTGTGGACTGTAGCTTGCCAGGCTCCTCTGCCCATGGGCTCCTCTGCCCAGGGGATTCTCCAGGCAGGAATACTGGAGTGGGTTGCCGTTTCCTCCTCTAGGGGATCTTTCCGACCAGGGATCCAACCCACTTATCCTGCATTGGCAGGCGCATTCTTTAACACTAAGCCATCTGGGAAGCCCCTTCCTCCTCGTATCTAAAGCCAATCCATCATTCACCCCTCCCTCCTCTACATCCTAAATATCTCTTAAACCATGCACATTGGCTACTGTTCCCACAGCTACCACTGTGTTCTTACCTGGTCACATAGTCTTCGATAGCAAACACCTTGCCCCTGATCTTTTCAAAACATGGAAATTCAAACTTCTCTGGTGATTCAGTGGTTTAAGAATCTGCCTTCCAATGCAAGGGACATGGGTTTGACCCCTGGTCGGGAAACTAAGATCCCATATGCCACAGAGCAAATAAAGCCTGTGTGACATACCTAGAGAGCCTGTGTGCCACAACCAAGACGAGGCCCAACCGAAAAGAAAAAAAAAGATGGAAATCTGCCCACGCCACTCCAGTCCATTGCTGCAAGGCCTGAAGGGTCTGGCCCACTCTACCTCTCCAGATTCACCTTGGGCAGGGATCTGAGCTACAGACACTTGGGGCTTTGAATTCCTCAACAGCCCATTTCCTCCAGCCTCAGGGCCTTTGCACAGGCTGTTTCTCTGGTCTAGAATGTTCCATTCTCATGGAGCATATTCTACCCTCACCCAGCTACTCCCCTGCTTATCTTTCAGATCTCAGCTCACAAGTCCTTCCCTTTACAACAGCCTTCTGCAGTGATCCTGGACTAGGCACGTTTCTCCTCTCTGCCTGCTCCATATGCCCTCTCTTTTCCAAGTTTTGTGGGACTCTCTGGGTACTGCACAACTCTCCTTTGATCTGTGAGCTCACTGGGGCAACCCCTAGATTATCTGTTTTGCTCCGTTTGATATCCCTAGCACTGAGCTGTGTGATGTGGAAAGTGATCAATACGTAAACAAAGGTCTTGTTCAAATAAAAATTGAAGAATTACTTATTTAGGGAATGAATGAGTGGGCCAGTCTAGGTGAGGTTGTAGGATTATCTGTGCGGGACAGGCCTCTGCAGTCTCTCTCCAGGGCAGGCCATGGGCCAACCTACTCTTGGAAATGGTCATAACAAGGATGAGATTAATGACTCAGCCAGCAAGCTCTCAAGCCTCCTTCCTGTCCACAAGCTCCTCAGCCCTCCTCCAGGCCCCCCATTACTCAGAGCACCTGGCATTTAATGGCCAGTCCACCAGGGCATTTCTGCACTGACAATATGTTTACACTGCTGAACATTATTCCCAAGAGTCAGAGCTCAGGAGCTGGTCTTTGGAGTTGGATTAGGAGCAAGTGGTGGAATCCAGTGAAAACAGGGTTCGAATCCTAGCTTTACCTCTGGCTGACTGTGTGATCTTGCAAGCCACTTCACTGGGCCCTGATTTCCTCATCTGTAGAAAGAGGCCAAGAATATCTAGCCACAAGGTTGCTGCACATATTAAATGAGTGGATATATAGTAAATTAAGAATCTAGGTAGGGGCTGGTCACATGTCGTATTTAGCTGATTCTAAGACACACAGTTTTTAAACACACATCTTTGAAACTGGGATGCAGCTTATAGTTTAATTGCTTGCCCTTTTTCTTCCTAATGGATTATAAAATAGTGGTATATCTTACAACAGGCAGTGCTCTGCATTCCATGAAATAGCACTGCTGCTACTGCTAAGTTGCTTCAGTCGTGTCCGACTCTGTGTGACCCCATAGACGGCAGCCCACCAGGCTCTCCCGTTCCTGGGATTTCTCCAGGCAAGAACACTGGAGTGGGTTGCCATTTCCTTCTCCAATGCATAAAAGTGAAAAGTGAAAGTGAAGTCGCTCAGTCGTGTCCGACTCTTCTCGACCCCATGGACTGCAGCCCACCAGGCTCCTCCGTACATGGGATTTTCCAGGCAAGAGTACTGGAGTGGGGTGCCATTGCCTTCTCTGTGAAATAGCACAGTAACTCAATTTTTCTATTCTCTTTGCAAAGAGGTCGGACAATTCGTGAGAGTCCCAGGGACCAATCCACATCACTGAGGATGAAGGGTCTTCTGGGGTCTGGCACGCTGAGGTGGAAGCCTGAAGCATCACGGAATCTGAAAGCACAGGCTTCTCCCCAGCCTGGCGGCCTCTGGACCACTTGCAGCTGCCCCAGTCCCACTTGTGGGGGAGGGTGCAGCCCAAACTCCAGCAGGACCCTCACTTCTCTGGATCTGACTCTATGCTTCTGCTGATGTTGCCCGGGGTCCCTGGCTTTGGGCAGTTAGTCATAATGCTGACTGCTTACCTAAACTTCTAGTCTTTGTCCCAAAAGAGAGCCCTGGGAACCCCTCTGGAGACCCCTGGAGACCTCTCCTCCCATGTGATACCTACATCAAGCCATCCGTGGCCCCTGCCCTCAACTGTTCTGGAAGACCAGCACTGAGGATCCATTCCCCAGGCTTTACCCAGGTCCTCACGCTGTGGGTATCTCCTTAAACCCTCCAGCCTGGTGACAGGAGACTGGCTGGATTACTACACCATCTACATTCCATTTTAACACACATTACATACAGCCACCTCTTTACAGAAATAAAATGTCTATCACAAAAAAAATTCAAAATACAGAAAAAAGAAAACAAAATTTTGTCATCTAGAGATAATCAACCAGCTTGATGTGTGTTGGGCTGAAAATTCTTCTGTATTTACCTGTGCGTAGATCTAGTCTTTCTTCATATTCCAAACCAAATTCCATAACCAAAATGGGCTCACTCCGTACACTGCTCTTTTCCTTGATTTTCCAGGTAAGACAAATTTGCAGACCTCTCACTACACAAGCTGGTTTCTTCCTGGTGACCTCACCGTGCCCCCCATCCTCTCCATCCCTTCACCTGGCAGGTCCCTAGAGCCCCCCTTGGTCAGGCCCCTGAGGCCCGGCCTGGGTGCCCAGCCTCTAGCAGGGTGCAGGGCTTATGGCCTGAGAGGTTCCTACGGACACTTGCTTCGCTTCCTCAGGACAGGACTGTGACTGGATCGCACTCGCCCTCGGGGCCTCCTCAAAGCACAGCTGCACCCCAGCACAGATACACTCTAGAACCCTTAAATCAAGGGGTGTGAAGTGAATCGTGGCTGTCTGTCCCTGCTGGGCTTGACCACAGACCTTTCAGAACAGACCGAATGTTCTCTTGGACTCAGATGCTGCCTTGATATTTCCCTAAGCCCTGGGGACTCAAGATAGCACAGTAAACAACAGAGAACAGGTGCCTGGCATCCACAGTTCATTGAGTGTTTGCATGCTCTCTGTCCAGTTTAGGTACTCACAACCACCGTATTCATTAAGCAAAGCAAGTGTTTATTATCTCCACTTTACAGATGAGGAGACGGAGGTTCAGAGGTGGGGTAATTTACCCATTGACCTTTCTTGCTTCTCTCCCCTTGAGAGTTTGGCCAACTTCAAATCCCACTAACAACCTGGCCCAAGCATTACTTCCTCCAGGTAGCCTCCCCACTCTACCAGCCTCCCCAGGCTGCATTAGATGCTCCTCCTTAAGGGCCCATAGCTCTGGGGTTTCCCTATCTGAACTGAGCCCCTCACCAGAATGCGTGCCCTTGAAGGTACTGATGGGTCTGGCTTGTTCCCATTCTTATTCCCCAGGCACAGTAAAACCTCAATAGATGGCTGCTGAGGGATAACAGATCCCAATAAATGGAATGAAGATGGTTACGATTATTAAGGCAGGAAATGCCCTCCCCACTTACAGAAGAGGACAAGGGGTAAAAAGAAGGGACAGGACTTGCCTACAGAGCATGTCATTGACCAGGACAGGTCTCCCTCTTCAGAAGGCTCTTTTGTTCCACTGTGTTCCTTGTTGCTTGCCATCTTAGACGCCAAGCCTCTGCTTGGGGTTCATTTCCATCTCCTCCTGCACTGGCTAGGCCTCCCTGGCCAAGTAGGTGTGAAGGGGAGCACTGAGGAGGGGTTTCTGGCTGGGAAGGCTTAGTCTCCCAGCCTGGGCCAACACCCTGGGGTAGCCCTAGGAACAGCAAGAGCAGTTGGCTCTCTATTGAGCTCTTCCATGCGCTATGCCCTGTGCCAGAACTTTCCATCTCTATTTCCTTCGTCCTACAGCTAGCAGGTGGGGAGAGAAGGATCCCGGCCTGAAGCTCACCCAGTGGCAGTGCTGGGATGGGAAGCCAGGGCTGCATCCCTGGCAGCAGGTGGCCCAGGGAGTTTGCTGGCACCAGCGCCAGAAACAAATGCACAGTCAGAGTACCAGAGACAACTCCCAGGGGGCCTGCAGGCTTGGCAAGGTCCCAAACTCTCCCCCCCTACCCTAGTCACCTCCCAGCAAGGCTGCTGGAGGGCTGAGATTCTTGGGCCCAGGGAAGACAGGCCCGCCCTGGAAATGCCCAGCACTCTGTATGTGTAGGTCATGGCACCTGCCAGCCCCCTGCAAGCTCTGGGCTCAAGGCCAAGCTGGAAGCAGCTGTCATATCAACTCTACAAATCCTCAGCTCCCTGTTTCTTCTTAGAATGAGATCGCACATATCTGCTCCCAACTGGCTGAGAGATGCTAACTAAACAAGGCCTCATCTTTCACTGGGCCTTAACTTCCCTGTCTGTGAAATGATGCTGGGGGTGGGGTGAGTGGAGGCTGTGTGTCTCAATAAACTTACCAATGGACATTCTAATTTGCCTACAGGCAACGTAGCTCGGTGATTAAGACCCTGAACACTGGAGTCAGATGATATGGGTCCAAATGTATGACCCTGGGCAAGCTGCCCAACCACTCTGGGCCTCAGTGTCCTTATCTGCGAAATGGGGATAACAGTAGAAAAAGAGACAAAGTAGACATTACTAAAATGTTTATATTGATTATCTGAGATAAAAAGAGAAGACTGAGTGATTTATTTTGTTTTCCTCTCTTTTTTCTAAATTCTCTATTATCATCAAATATTTATAACAGAAAAAACAAATATACTTTCTTGGCAAATTAACTTCATTGAGACATAATTCACATATAATCTAATACACCCATTAAAAATAATAAGTAATAGTAACTTATTCTATAGATTGTTTTGAAGATTGACTGGGCCAGTTAAAATCTTAGATGGCGCCTGAAACAAAAGAGGTGCTATTAAGAATTTGTTAATACCAAAATCAGATTGATTATATTCTTTGCAGCCAAAGATGGAGAAGCTCTATACAGTCAGCAAAAACAAGACCAGGAGCTGACTGTGGCTCAGATCATGAACTCCTTATTGCCAAATTCAGACTTAAAATGAAGAAAGTAGTAAGGAAAATCACTAGACCATTCAGATATGACCTAAATCAAATCCCTTACGATATACAGCGGAAGTGAGAAATAGGTTCAAGGGATTATATCTGATACACAGAGCATCTGAAGAACTATGGATGGAAGTTCATGACAAAGAACTATTGACGGAGGGATCAAGACCATCCCCAAGAAAAAGAAATGCAAAAAGGCAAAATGCTGTCTGAGGAGGCCTTACAAATAGCTGTGAAAAGAAGAGAAACGAAAAGCAAAGGAGAAAAGGAAAGATATAAGCATCTGAATGCAGAGCTCCAAGGAATAGCAAGAAGAGATAAGAAAGCCTTCCTCAGTAATCAATGCAAAGAAATAGAGGAAAACAACAGAATGGGAAAGACTAGAGATCTCTTCAAGAAAATTAGAGATACCAAGGGGACATTTCATGCAAAGATGGGCTCGATAAAGGACAGAAATGGTATGGACCTAACAGAAGCAGAAGATATTAAGAAGAGGTGGCAAGAATACACAGAAGAACTACCCAAAAAAGATCTTCACGGCCCAGATAATCACGATGGTGTGATCACTCATCTAGAGCCAGACATCCTGGAATGTGAAGTCAAGTGGGCCTTAGAAAGCATGACTACGAACAAAGCTAGTGGAGGTGATGGAATTCCAGTTGAGCTATTCCAAATCCTAAAAGATGATGATGTGAAAGAGCTGCACTCAATATGCCAGCAAATTTGGAAAACTCAGCAGTGGCCACAGCAATGGAAAAGGTCAGTGTTCATTCCAATCCCAAAGAAAGGCAATGCCAAAGAATGCTCAAACTACCGCACAATTGCACTCATCTCACATGCTGGAAAAGTAATGCTCAAAATTCTCCAAGCCAGGCTTCAGCAATACGTGAACTGTAAACTTCCTGATGTTCAAGCTGGTTTTAGAAAAGGCAGAGGAACCAGAGATCAAATTGCCAACATCCGCTGGATCATGGAAAAAGCAAGAGAGTTCCAGAAAAACATCTATTTCTGCTTTATTGACTATGCCAAAGCCTTTGACTGTGTGGGTCACAATAAACTGTGGAAAATTCTGAAAGAGATGGGAATAGCAGACCACCTGATCTGCCTCTTGAGAAATCTGTATGCAGGTCAGGAAGCAACAGTTC
>NW_011494815.1:2317069-2321728 GCF_000754665.1 Bison bison bison | reverse complement strand
CGGGAGTAATATCAATAACCTCAGATATACAGATGATACCACCCTTATGGCAGAAAGTGAAGAGGAACTCAAAAGCCTCTTGATGAAAGTGAAAGCGGAGAGTGAAAAAGTTGGCTTAAAGCTCAACATTCAGAAAATTAAGGTCATGGCATCTGGTCCCATCATTTCATGGGAAATAGATGGGGAAACAGTGGAAACAGTGTCAGACTTTATTTGTTTGGGCTCCAAATCACTGCAGATGGTGAGTGCAGCCATGAAATTAAAAGACGCTTACTCCTTGGAAGGAAAGTTATGACCAACCTAGATAGCATATTTAAAAGCAGAGACATTACTTTGCTAACAAAGGTCTGTCTAGTCAAGGCTATGGTTTTTCCTGTGGTCATGTATGGATGTGAGAGTTGGACTGTGAAGAAGGCTGAGCGCCGAAGAATTGATGCTTTTGAAATGTGGTGTTGGAGAAGACTCTTGAGAGTCCCTTGGACTGCAAGGAGATCCAACCAGTCCATTCTGAAGGAGATCAGCCCTGGGATTTCTTTGGAAGGAATGATGCTAAAGCTGACACTCCAATACTTTGGCCACCTCATGTGAAGAGTTGACTCATTGGAAAAGACTCTGATGCTGGGAGGGATTGGGGGCAAGAGGAGAAGGGGACGACAGAGGATGAGATGGCTGGATGGCATCACTGACTCGATGGACGTGAGTCTGAATGAACTCCGGGAGTTGGTGATGGACAGGGAGGCCTGGCGTGCTGCGATTCATGGGGTCTCGAAGAGTCGGACATGACTGAGCGACTGATCTCATCTGATCTGATCTGAGTGACTGAACTGAACTGACTGAAATAAATAAGGCCCAAAGCCAGCATGGTTTCCTCCTCCTCTGGCTTGGATTCCTATTTCACCCCAAAGACCAAGCTCAGCAGATCCTCTGCCCCCATGTTCAATGGTTCACGCTGTCCTGGTCCAGCTTCATCATTCGAGCCCTAGACTCTTTCCACAGCCTTCTCTCTGTACAGCAAAAGAATCGCAGTAACACTCAAATGTGGCCATGTTCTTTCCTTGTTCAAAGCTTTCCATGGCTCCTACTAGGCTTGACCAAAAGCCCTAGCTCCTCTATGAGACAATGTTTCACCAAGTTACTGAAACTCTCTGTATCTCTCTTCCTTTAAATGAAAAAGAGAAAAATCGTACCTCCCTCAAACTTACAGAATTCCATACTGCATGAGACGGGGTACACAATCTGACCACGGGCCTCCCTCACTTGTGTCCTCTTCCCTCTTACCACTACTCTAGTCAGCTCTTCCTGAAGGCGCCAAGCATGGTCCTACCTTAGGGCTTTTGCACTGGTATTCCTTTCACCTGGACAGCTCTTCCCCCAGGAATCGGCTAAGCCTTCTTCCAAAGGTCACCTTCTCAGTGATTCTCCCCACCAACTATTTGAAACCACACCTCTTCCCTTTCATTCTCCCTCACACACTTGAAATATCCTTTTATGTTTTATTTGGTCCATCTCATTTATCACCACCTATTTTATTTGTCTGTCTTCTTTTCCTATGAGACTGTAAGCTCCTTTACGACAGATTTTTTTTTTTAGTCTATTTTGTTTACTGTCAAGAACCCCTCCTCACCATACCTAGAAAATAACCTAGTGCAGTGAAGGTGTTTAATAAATGAAAAGTTGAATGATCAAATGTGAAGCCCTTAGGAAAATCGGGCAGGTGGTAACTACTCAATAAATATTAGCTTATTATTATTGTTATTGATAATTCAAGGCAAGGCTCCCATGTTCTTCCTCCATGACTTCTGTGAGCTTACACAGTAATCTAATCACTCTTTCCCCCACAGCACCCTGCCAATCTCTCAAATATATGGTAAGGAACACACTGCTTTTTAATTATATCTTTTTCCATTCAGCCTGAACCAAATAAAATGGCCATTTCTTGTTAAGTCAAAAGTAGCCAGATATTGGCCTTTTCACATAGTTTAACTTAATACATTTCCCATGGTGGCCTGCAGGCCCCCGGGAGGCACCTCAAGGACGAACACAGTAGGTGTCCTGTAAATGTTTGCTCCAACTCCCGGCTCTTCATAATAGATGTGATTGCTAAACACCTATAATCTGTTCTGAAGGAGGCAACATAAAACAATACATGGAGAATCTTGGTGAATTATTTTCTGATCCTCCCGGAAAATCTCTGTCCTCTAAAATAATCCAGGTTCTGGACATTTTGCAGTAACAAAGCTCTAAGGCTGAGGGAAACCCCTTCCCTAGAAGAAAAATGCTAGCTAGTTGTTTGCCTCTAAGAGGATTTATTTAATGATGGGGTCATGGGGTAGGGAGGCTGGAACATTCTTTGGTTATCCTTGTGTTCCCTGCTCCTCCTAATAAAGGCTTCTGCTACGGAGATTTGCTCAGTCTAGAACGTGAGTTGTCCAGAGCTCAAGGAAATTCAGCAATCACTGAATCTACCCCACTTCACATCTAGGGGAAGTGAGGTACAGAAGAGGGCAGGAATTGACCTGAGCTCACAGGATGGGGTGAGGAAGAACCTTCGCTGAATGTATGCTGACATGAGTCTTGGGGCTTTTCCTCTGGACCACACTGCTCCTGGGTTAGCCAGACTCTGGTATTGGAAACTTCAGTATCATTATTTTAAAAGCTGTACTTTTTAAATGAAATGCTTATTCAGCCGTAGTAAAACACCAAGGGCTTCTTTACCATAAGATAACTTCTTGTAAATAACAGCACTACACTCATCTCTCCTATAATTACTTCCTTAGGGCAAAGTCCTCAAAGTAGAAGACTAGGGGCAAACGGAAGTTAGGACCATTTTCATGGACTTTTGGAACAAGCTGCCAGATTGCCCTGCAAAATTAAACGCTACTGGAGAATCCCTATAGCTTTACCAGCATAGAGTTTTATCCTTTTACATTTATTTCTGCTAATTTTATAGGAATAAATAGAGTGCTTTCATTTACTATATGGTATGTGTTTTCAGACACACACACACACAAGTCCTGGAATCAAGATCCCTGGGCTTGGTTGCTTGTCTGCTGTGTGATCTTTGACAAGTCACATCCCCTCCAGGGACAGAGGATATCTATCTGTAAAATGATGGGGTTGAATGAGATGATTTTTTAAGATTCCTTTCAGCTTAGATATTTCATAATTCCATGGTGCATTTTAAAATTATTGACCTAGGATGACTGTTTAATACCCAGGATCTGCCATAGCTCTAAATCAAGGTCCAAACAGCTTGGACTAGTGGAACAGGAAAACAGAGCCCGAATTACACGCAGGTAGAGATGACAGGAGACATAGGTAGCACTTAAGCCTGTTCGAGGGAGCTGCACTTGAGTGACAGTACAGATACTTAGTCTGCTTTTACGAGGGAATAATAACACTCATCTATGGTCTAGCCTCAAGTCCCGTGCAGCTCCACCATGGCCAGAAGGTGAGGTTGTGGTCACTCTACTTCAGCCTGAGAGTCCCAGACTTGCAGTCAAAGGTACCTCACCCTCAGCAAGTGCTTGGCCAACCTCTGCTCACACACCTCTGAGGACCCAGCGGGCACCCCCTACCCCAGCAGCCTCGCCCTTTTTTTGGCTGTAAGAAAGCTCCCAGGTGAGGGACAGGTCTCGCAGGAGGACAAGGGAGACCAGAAGGCCCAGACCTGATGCTCTGAACCTGCTCCCTCAATCAGGGCGGGTGACAGGAGAGGATACAGTCTGGAGAGAGGCTCCTCTGGCTCCTCTCACTCCAGACCTAAAGCAGCTCCCCTGCAGGTAAATCCTAAGGAAGTGGGTTGTGAACAAGCCCCAGGCTGACTACTGCCCTCTCTGGGGCAGACACCTCAGCTCCCTGGTCCCGCCTTTGCTCTCTTCAGCTTCAACAGAAGAAACAATGCTGGATGTGGGGGTATTTATCTCTGAGGTGAACTGACTTAAGAGTCCAGATAACTACCCCAGGGTGGGAGGCAGGGAGGAGTCAGATGTTGTCTGTGTGCTCAGAGCAGGACTAGCAGATCCTAGCTCTGTTTACAGCTAGTGAGATTCCCATAATAAGGGGTGTGCAACTGGGCAGCAAGACCTTCCAGAGGGGATCTGACCAAGGGGCTGGGCCAGATGCCAGGATTCTTCTTTACACAGAGAGTCGGGAGCCACACACAGTCCCTCGGACACCTGCTCTGTCCCAGACCCAACCCCACCCAGACATGGCTCTCCTGGTGCTGGAGCCCCTCTGGGGTCCATGCATGGACCTAGCCCTGTCACAGCAGGCTGGGACACCGAGCTGGGCGTCAGCACCTGGTGGGGAAAGGAAGGGAAGGGGAGGGCAGGTTCCACACCATTCCCTAAATCCAGGTGCCTGCACAGGTTTGGTCTAGGCAAGTCTGGGGCCGAGGGCCCCACCACCTCCAACCCAAGGTTCTCGCCGCCCCAGACCGCGAGGTAGACTTGGCTGGCAGACTCTGATGGCCCCACCCTGCATGCCCAGGCCAGCTCCACAGGGACCTGGGGGGTGTCCTCTCCCCTTGCCTATTTCTCGTGCCTGGAAGCTGAGGCCCAGCAGGTTTCTTAGCCAAGAGAGGGTAGAGTACCACACGGGTCCCATGGGGCACCCAGGCCGCTAGCGGGGGCCGGGAGGGAGGCTGACGGGCACGAC
>NW_011494815.1:2315879-2316322 GCF_000754665.1 Bison bison bison | reverse complement strand
CGGGCTGCCTGGCTAACCGAGCCGAGGCTGGGGACAGTCACACTCGCCTGCCTTCGCGTCCCGCCGCTCCCTCGCCGAGTGGCTTGGAACAAGGGACTCGATCTTCCGGGAGCCTCAGTTTCTCCCCTGGTGAAAGGGAAACAGTAACTGTGTCTGCCTTAGAGAGCTGTTTGAAAATTAGATGAGACGATCTAATTTACCCACCTGGTGAAGTGCGTGCGCAGAGCCTGCCTCGGGAGCAGCGCTCGTTGAACCTGGGCTGGTGGAGTTATTCCTGAGGCTTCTCTGTCCGCCTGCAGGAAGAGGGCGGGGAGGACCCGGAGGACGCCCTTCTTTCTCTCTGCAGCCAGGAGGGGGCGCTGCTGCCCGTTCTCGCCTGCTATGGGGTTTTGCATGCTAGGCACTGGGACAGAGATGGGGGTGGTCCAGCCTTTTAGGAATAC
>NW_011494815.1:2313492-2315779 GCF_000754665.1 Bison bison bison | reverse complement strand
TAGGAATACCATCAGCCAGCACTTAATGAGCCGGGCACAGTTCTAGGCACCTTCAATGCATCACCATAGTTTATGTCACACAAACCTATGAGGTTACCTGTTACTCATCTATTTTACACATGAGGAAGCTAAGGCACAGAGAGGTTAAAATAGTTTGCCTAAGATCACACAGGTAGTAATTCAACCCTAGGCAGAGTGGTTCCCAAGCCCAAGCTTCTAACTACACTACCACACCACCTCTCTTGTGAAGAGCTCTTTTTTTAGTGGTGTATCTCTAGGAGCTAGAACAGTACGTGGCTAAGTAAGTGTTAATTCACCTCAACGTCTTAATTCACCTAGTGCCAGGGCCAGTAACTGGTGCATCCCCCACCCCCTTGCACTGTCACACATCTGTGCCTTTGTTCATGCTGTCCCCTCTGCCTGGAGTTCTCTTCCCTCACCTCCTACTGTCGTTTCTTCCAGGGCCAGTACCAATGTCCCTCTCTGGGAAGTCTTCCCAGATTCCAGTGGCTGTGCCCTCCCAGCCATGTATCTGCCTTTTACCCCTCTGTGCCATGAGAGTGGGTGGCTGGGACCACGTTTGGGGACAGGCAGGTTGACAGGGACCTTTCTGGGGGGGCCTGGACATATGACCAGTGGGGAGGCCATTGGAGGGCTCTGCAATAGACACACCCTGGGACTCTTCCTAGAGATGCTGTGTAGGTGTGCTTATCCCCCTTCCCCTTCCATCCCCCTAACGCTGACCCATTTGATGAAGACTACCTGCCCAGTAGTCACGTACAGTTGTGAGAGCTGAACTGTGAAGAAGGCAGAGCGCCAAAGAATTGATGGCTTCGAATTGTGGTGCTGGAGAAGACTCCTGAGAGTTCCTTGGGCAGCGAGGAGAGCAAACCAGTCAATCTTAAGGGAAATCAACCCTGAATACTCGCTAGAAGGACTGATGCTGAAGCTGAGGCTCCAGTATTTTGGTCATCTGATGTGAACAGCTGACTCATTGGAAAAGCCCCTGATGCTGGGAAAGACTGAGGGCAGAAGGAGAGGATGTTAGAGGATAAGATAGCTGGCTGGATGGCATCATGGATGCAATAGATGTGAACTTGTGAGGGACAGGGAGGCCTGGCATGGTGCAGTCCATGGTGTAGCAAAGAGTCGGACATGACTGGACAACTGAACATCAACAACACCGGCTGACTATCTGAATTGCACACATGGGGAAACTGAGGCCAGAACGGGAATGACCTATCCAGGGGTCTCTAGCTAGGAAACACACAATAGGTCTGGTCCCAAAGTTGGGTCCGTCTGCTAGGACCTTCTATTGGGCCTTATTGCTGATTGAGATAGGCCAGAAATCCAACACCTTCCTGTGTCAGCATGGCCTTTGTTTAATTTGCTGTGTGTTGGGACTTTGCTGGTGGTCCAGTGGTTAAGACTGTGTACTTTGAAGGCAGAGGGTGCAAGTTTCAACCGGTGGTTGGGGAACTAAGATCCTATATGTTGTGCGGTATGGCCAAAATTTCTTTTAAAATTTAACCTGCCACATGTAGGTAAATGTCTTTTGGGTGACCAGAACCTGTTTTTGCATGTGTGTGAGGGAAAGTGGCAAGTTCTCCCCTATCTGCCCAGCATGGAGCTTTCTGTACCATGTGGTCCTGTGTTCATGGCAGGTTGAGCTGAGGAAGGAGGGGACCTGTGCCTGGGAGGATCAGGGTTAGGGGGAGGTTCTGAACATGCGGGAGAGCACCCTGAACACAGGCATCCTGTAGAAGTTAGCATGTATCTCCCACTTTAGGGTTCAGATCTTCCACAGTGGCCCCCTGCTGTTTTGAGGAGCCCCTTTATTCTTAGGATATTGCCCAGGAAGGTTCCCTGGGTAACTCCTTTCCCTCACCTGTAGAATGGAGCGTGTCCTGATTGCTGGGGGCCTCGTGTCTGGGAGAGGGATGCTCTGAGCTAGGGGGCCCACCCCTGGGGTAGGGAGGTGGGGCTGTGAGGGATCAGATCCTCCAGCCAGGAAGGCAACAATCCCTGGGGATGGTGGGGGCGACAGCTGTGGTGCGGGGCCAGGAACCTGACACTGGGGCTGGGCCCCAAATGCCTTTCAGGAAGAGCTGAGGGAGGGCGGGCAGGCTCCCAAGGAGCAGCAGCCGCCCCAGAGATTCTCGGAGTTCGGCCCCCCCTACCCCCACCCCAGTCCCTGCTACAGCCTCCCTTGTCAGGTAGATGGTTCTTCCTCCCATTTTCCTTTGCCTGGGGTATCCCCACTCGCCCTCACGGCTCAGGGGGCCAT
>NW_011494815.1:2310390-2313392 GCF_000754665.1 Bison bison bison | reverse complement strand
AGGGGGCCATAGGCCAAGCTTGCCCTTTCTCCTGGGTTCTTGGGGGAGGTGTTCTAGCTTGGAGGAGCTCTCCCTGGATTTTCCAGTTAGCAGCCTCTAAGGCTTAAGCATGGCTTAAACACTTGTGGCTTTTGTGACTTTGGGCAAGTTGGCTAACCTCGCTGAGCCGTCTCCTCATCTGTAAACCGAGCTCTGTCGGATGAGTGGGTGCTCTAGGACAGGCAGTTCACATTCCTGGCTCTCGCTCCAGCTCTCCGATACAAGGCCGGAGGCCCCACTAGTCAGTCCTCGTTGCCTGTGGTCCCCAACCCTGTCGCTGTACCGTAACACCCATGCCCCACAACAGGCTCTGACCCAGCACCCAGGTGGTACTGTGGTGCAGCCAGGTAGGAACCAGAGGTGACACAGTGCTGGGTCAGCTGCATAATACCACCCCTCCCAGTGAAGGAGGAGGAGGGGACAGACATTCAACTTTGGGCAGAACTTCTTTGCCCGGGCGTGGTGTGTGTGTGGTGGGGGCGGGCGGGAACAGAAGCAGAGGGAAGACAAGTGAAGACAAAGGATGAGGGAAGGAGGAAAGGGAGGTGGGAGCAGAGGCGGGGGGCAGACGGGGGGCGAGGGGTGGGGGTGCGTTGTCCAGCAGCCCTGGTCTGAGCTGGGGTCACGTGCTGTATTTTTGCCAAGGAGGGAATCTGGTTTTAAAGGCTGGAGTCAGAGGGACCAGCTGGACCCAGTCTCTCCTGGAACCGGGGGCCTTTTCTGGCCCTCAGGGCCTTCCTGGTGATACCTTCTTTATGAAAAGGCCATTCACTGCCAAGGCTGTGTGCTTCACTCTGCCAGGCAAGCAGACGCAGCACCAGCGTCATCTCCTTTAACCCTCCCGGCGTTCCAGGAGGCCAGACCGCCCAGTCTTCCTGGTGATGGCCCTGAGGGATACAGCCTGCAACCTGTTGGGGGTGCAGCCAGGACCCCCCCACCCCAGGCTGCCCTCAGACCACCATCATGCTTCAGTTACTGTTTGGTGGTGAAAGGACCTCAGCAGACGAATAAGTTTGGCAAATATGAAAAGGCCATCAAGCCTTGGTGTAGTGTTCACAGCCGCCCTGATGAATGTGGGAGGAAAGGAACCCTGAGGGTCCTCTCCCTGGGGCTGGTGGGGGTGGTGATGGGAGGGAACAAGGGGTCTGGTGCGCCAACCCCGCCAAGTTCACGCTGGTGGGTGAGAAAAGGGCCTGTCCCTTGTCCCCAGCAATGGGTGTGGCCTCCCTCCCAAGCCTCGAAAAGAAACTTGGATCAGAGCAGGAGGCTTTTCTGTGAGAAGCCCTACCCTAGTCCCTCATAGCAAAGATTGCTGAGCCCAAGGCTAGTCTGGCAGACAGTCATAGGCTCTGCTGAGGAATGAGCTGCTCACATCACTTGTGCAGCCTCAACCCCCTGCACGGAGGGCGATGGGGGAAGCCTGTCTGCTGAGGAAGGGCCTGGAAGAGCCCAGAAGAACTGGAGCTGAGTTCTGCACAAGCTAGCCCTGACCTGGCTGCAGGCTCTGTCTGTCTCACCACCTTTTTCTCTCTCTCCCAACCACCCAGTTTTCAAAGAGGTGACCCTTCTTGCCCCTGACTATGAAGTTGGTGGTGGGAGATCAGACTTTGGCCAGCTAACCAGGGCTCTATGTTCAATCCCCGCACCAAGTTTTTCTTGGTGGTGGACAGGGGTTTCCCTAGAAACCCCCCAACACCCAAGATGGGCTGTGAGGAGAAAGGAGAGGGCGGGTGCAAGGCTCAGGAAACGGGTAGGTGGGAGCTGGGCCTGTATCAAAAGACGCTGTCGCCCACAAAGACGGGAGCTGTAAATGCATATGGACTCAGCTCCTCCGGGAACCAGGACTGGCCCTGCAGAGACACCATGAGAAACAGCAGCCAGAGACGTCCTAGGCTGAGAAGGCCCTGGTGGTGCGACATCCTGGAGCCCCAGGCCCACCCAGGAACAACCAGTTACTGAGAACTGTTTAGGTTCCAGAGCTTGTGAACTATTTCCAGTATTTACACTGTTATACACAGATAAAACTTAGAGAATGTTCAAGGTTAACCCTATAAAGACAGCACTCTTGCTTGTCTGGGTGCTACAGTGCTCTGCGGAGGAAGTGAGAAGGGGTGCTCATGAGGAGAAAACCCAATCAGTGGCTTCAGAAGCCAACGTTTCAATGGGGAGACTGAGTCCCACAGAGGAGAAGGGACTTGAGGGTCACATATCGCTGCATGGCCGTCCTTCTCTGGGCCTGCCAGCCCAGGGTGAGAAAGGGCTTGGGGTGGGCAGGCAGCCATGTCAGGGCTCTGCCTCCCCCTCATCCTCACTCGGGGAACCCTCGGGCACCGCGGGGCCCTGGGCTGCCCGGGTCTCCAGGTACTCGGCCTTGAGCTGCTCCAGTTCGTTCAGCTCAGCCTCCAGCCGCTCCCGGTGGGCTGCCCGCAGCTGGCGCAGCTGTTTCATGGGAAAGGGGTTCATGTCGTTGAAGGCAATGTGCATCAGCTTCCTGGGGAGAAAGCAGAGTCAGAGTCAGCGGGCATCCTGGGCACCCCTGCATTCACTCCACTCAGGCAGCCGAGGCCCCTTCCTGAGAGGAAACAGTGACTGAGAAGACAGTTTCCACCCGAAGTGATAAGTACTGAGGCAGGAAGAAACTTAGGGCTGAGGGACCTCTAACCTTGGAAGAACAAGTTGGTCAGGGAAGGCTTCCTGGAGGAGGGGACTGTGAGCTGAGTTTTGAGGAAAAAGCACAGGTGGGCGAGAAAAGCACGATGCTGGTGGGAGTGCAGGGAGGCATTCTAAGCAGAAGAGCCTGCAGGGCCAGAAGCCCAGAGACGGAGGCTGTCCTGGGAACTCAGACAGCTCTGTTGGGCAGGATCCTAGGGCATGGGTGTTGGGGGCAGGAGAACAAAACTGCGTGGGGTCCTTGAGTGCCATGTTAAGGGGACAGATTCTGAGGCAGTGGGATGTCCCTAAAG
>NW_011494815.1:2279935-2310268 GCF_000754665.1 Bison bison bison | reverse complement strand
AGCTGTGATGGAGGGTCAGTGCTCTGCTCTGTGTCCTGGGGTGGTGGAGGGGCGGGGGAGGAGCGGGTCTCACCGGCTGTCACAGATGGTCTTGGTGAAGAAATGCAGGTACTGGTAGATTTCCAGGCTATCCTGTAGCCTCAGGAGTGCCTCCTCGTTGTACTTGAAGATGGCCAGGGCATAGCGGAACACCACCTGGGGGGCAGAGTGGGGTGCAGGGTGGGGATAGGGAGCCAGGGCAGGGAAGCCCCAGAACCTACACCCCCAGGCGGTGTGGACGGCCCTGGACAGGCTGCAGAGACAGGAGGCTTGGAAGAAACATGTGGGGCAAAGCCAAGGCGGGGGTGGCTGGAAACTGCACGGGGAGCTCAGCTGGCAATCTGGGGATTGGGAGCCTGACTGTCCTGGGAGCCGGGGCAAAGTGTTGCCGCTGTTGGATCTAATGAGGGTAACCCTGTCTTTACATGGGGTGCTAGCAGGAGTTGCATGGAGAGATGGATCCGAGGGTGCTTGGTGAACTGTGAGGACTACCATCATGGGGAAACGTGGCGGAGGCCAGGGGAGGGCCTGCCCAGGATCTCCTCGCAAGGAAAAGGGCAGAGCTGGGAGAAGCCGCCCCGTCTAGGGCTCGGTCTGAACAGGAGGAGGAGGAGGCAGCAATGATGTGCCTTCTGGGCAGGCTGAAGCCCCCTGTTCAGAGGAAGGGAATCCTCCCAGCTCTAGGATGGTCTTCAGAGGCAGAAGCACCACTTCCTCTCAGGGGTGCAGAGCACTTGAGCTGATGAAGCCAGGCTCCCTAGAGAGGTCCCCCAGAGCCCTGCTGGGTGGGCTCCATCCTCCCTTTATCCAGGGGCAGAATCAAGACCCAGAGGAGGCAGAGACTTGCTCAAGACCCTCCCGCTCACCCTCTGCGGTGCCCTACCTTGATGCCCTCGTAGAGGAAGGCGTCCCAGACCTGGAGGAGGATGTTGCTGATGAGACTGTCTGCAAAGACCACAAGGAACCAGTTGAAGGTGATGAAGGATAGGTCCACGTGGCGCTGTCCCAGGTGGGCCATCAGCCTGGGCAGTTTCTCCAAGAGGAGGTCCTGTAGCACCCGCTGGTCCACCTGCAGCCAAGAGAGGACCTGTCGGCTGCTACCCTGCAGGAGGGGCTGTCTGCTTCCCATCTACCCCTCACACCCAGCCAGTCCACACACAGCCCTGGGGCTGCTCCCAGTTGGTCCTGCCCCGTCTGGGGGCACAGAGTGTCCAGAGGAGCTGGTGCCCAGCCTGACAGGGAGACACGTCACTCCATAGGTGAGTAGCCCTCCAGGTTGGGAGCTCTGATGCAGAGGTCTCTGTAGATCAGAAGTTCTTAGCCCGTGGAGTTTGGGCCCCTTTGTCCTGAACTCCAAGCCAAGATGGAGCTGAGGCTTGGATCGGTTGATACCACAGCCTTGACTTTGCACCTATTTTGGGTCTGATGCACAAGATGCTCAGGGCAAGGTCGTGGGGCCCAGAGGTGATGGTGCTGAGCGTGGTCACTGTCATGCCTCCGTCCTTGTTTCACTGGACCTGGTTGATCACTCCCAGCACTGGCTCCTTCCCTGCCCTAGGATATGGTTGTTCTGTGGCTGCTCCTATCTCAGTGATGAGCTCATTTTAGGGTCCTCTTGCTCTTTCTTTCTTTGAACTGCTGGTTTCTCAGCCCTCTCCCCGTTTCAGTCTTCTTCCAGACTTAGCTCTCAGCTGTGGTGAACACCCTCTTCCCTCCTTCCTCACCCTGAACTCCAGGTCCACTGTGGCGCTCAAAGCCTAGGGTAACCCACTAAATCTAAGATGCCACTGAACCCGCTGAAGGATGCATGGATGGACTGATGATGTCTGAGATTTACTGCAAGGTCATCAAAGCAGGGGGAATGGTGTGAGTATAGGTGAGAATAGTACTAGCCTCCCTGTGTTGGTAATTATTGAAGCTAGGTAATGAATACATGGAGGTTCATTACACTTTCTCTCTGCTTTTGTACATTTGGAATTTTCTGTATTTCAGAAAATACATGACCAGAGATGGTGTGGCCATCCTGTGATCAGAACAGATAGCCAGAAGGAGCCTTTAGCTTTCTCATTATCTGTGAAAAATAATCCTCCATTTAAGCCACTATTAGGAGAGATTAGCTCAAGTTGGAGGAGTAGAAGGAAGTGAACTCACCCCTTCTTATGAAAACAACAAAATCACAACTGCTGAACAGCCATCATCAAAAGAATCCCTGGAACCTACCAAAAAAGGCACTACTAAGTTGGGCCTCCCTGCCACACAGCAGAACACAGTCCTCACCTGGTTCACCACCTATTTCCTGATGACTCCCAAGTCTTCCTCTCCATCCCTGACCTCTCTCCTCACCTCTCCACCCAGGAGGAGAAAACAGTGCCGGGTGCTTGAAGGAGGAAAGGGGAACAGGATGGGGGGTGGGGGTGGTGCAGGTAATGGCTCGGTAGGTTTCGATGGGGAGTGAGAAGGTTCCCGCTGAGTAGCATCCCTCTCTTCATCAGGCAGATGCACCGAAGCAGCGAGAATAGGACAAGGGGTGAGGAGGGAGAGGCTGGAGGGAGGAGGTGTGAGATGGTCTCGCATTTACACCTCTCAACAATCCCAGGAAGCAGTGCTACGCCCATTGGGAAGCAGGCAGGCCTGAGGTTCAGAGAGGTGATGCCACCTGCCAAGGGCACAAGGCTGTTTTCCGAGGGGCTGGCTCTGACCCTAGCTCTGCCTGACCCCAGGGCTGGCCTGCGCTCAGAGGGCAGCGGAGGGGCTGTGAGAAGACAGGCAGCTGTACTTCTCAGTGGGCGATTATGGGAGCGTGTGAAGCATCCCAGTCATCCCGCCCTCCCAAGTCCCAGCTTCCTTGTTACCTGACCTCTCTTTTGAAACTCTTAGCTGGCAAACACCAAGTGACACTAGATTTCCTCCTCCTCCCTTCCCTAGGATATCTCATAACATAATGTCCTCCCTTCCCTAGGATATCTCATAACATAATGTCCTCCCTGGAGTAACAACCACCTATGGTGTGGGCAGGGCCCTGACAATTCTCAAGGCCATCAGCTCACTGGAATATCACAGCAGTCCCAGAGCAGGGTTTACTGGCCCACTGTACAGAGGGAGAAATGGAGATTCAGAGATTCATTGACTTTTCAGAGATTCATTGGCTCCTAGGAACAATTCAGTGGCACCAACCTGCATGGCCCCCAGTCCTCTCCCTGACTGGCTCACCTGGGATGCCAAGAGCGTCTTGCTGTAGTAGTCAGCTGGCATGATGGTCTCCACAATGGCCACCAGACACCAGAAGGCACTCTCCTCCTCATCCAGGACCAGCAGAGCGATGGCCGCCAGTCTGGAGTGGGAGGAAAGGAGGCCTGGAGTGACCCGCGGCAGTTACAACCAGGCAGCCCCGGGCAGGTGTGGCTCCCTGGGGCGTGTCCTCCCCACCACACTCCCTAACCAGGCTGGTGTTCCTGGAAACTGGGCGAGATGAACGTGCTTTTGAAGAGGACTACCTAGGGGATTTATGGAGTGATGGGGATCATCTTAGAGCAGGGCCTCTGGAGTCCTGTTGCCTGGGTATGAATGCCGGTCCTGTAGCTTCCTTGCTGGGTGACTGTGAGCAAGGTCCTTAACCTCTCTGAGCCTCAGCCTCATAATAATCACAGGACTGTTTCAAGGACGAACGGAGTAAATACACGCTAACTGCCTAGCACAGTGCCTAATGGGCTTCCCAAGTGGCGCTAGTGGTAAAGAACCCACCTGCCAACGTGGCAGACATGAGACGCGGGTTCGATCCTTGGGTTGGGAAGATCCCCTGGAGGAGGGCATAGCAACCCACCCCAGTATTCTTGCCTGGAGAATTCCGTGGACAGAGGAGCCTGGCGGGCTGTAGTCCATGGGGTTGCGAAGAGTCTGACGCAACTGAAGTGACTTAGCATGCATGCATGGTGGCTAACATGCAGTGAGATCTCTTTATAAAGTTTAGCTGCCCTCATCTTAATATTCACGGGCTTTGAGACCTTGGCAAGTGTGTTAGTCTCTCTCAGCCTCATTCTCATTACCTGTCAAGTGGGGTTAACAATATTCCCCTCCTAGGCCTGTGAGACGTGAAGGAGACAGACACACAGCATCTTGCTCACTGTCTGGCACCTACCAGGCGCTCAGTACTCAGAGTTCCTTTTCTCCTTTGCTTCCCCTCTCCCCCAGACTTATCACGACGCTCTAGAGATCATGGATAAAAAAGAAGAAAACCCCACAGGGCTGAGCAGGGATGTCTGCCTGGAAGAAGCACTATTTTCTCTCCTTCCCTGGCAGATTTCATCCAGGGTGCATCCTTTTTTTTTCTTTTTGGCTGTGCCAAACAGCATTCAGGATTTTAGTTCCTGACCAGGGACTGAAACTGTGTCCCCTGCGGTGGTGGATCACCAGGGAAGTCCCCAGGGTGAATCTGAGAATACATTGCCCAGGAATGTTCATGGCATTATTCATAATAGCCAAAAGGTAGAAACAATCCAAATGCCCATCAGCTGGTTAGTGGATACTCAAAGTATGGCACATCCATGCAGTGGGATGTAGCTCAGTAAAAAAAGAACAAAACATATGCTATGACAAGGATGAACCTCAAGAACATGCTAAGGGGAAGAAGCTTGATGCAAATGACCACACAGCATATGACTGGTATATGAAATGTCCACAAGAGCGCTCACAGAAACAGAAGGAAGGTTTGTCGTTGTCCAGGGCTGCAAGTGGGAATGGAGAGTGACTGCGAATTGGTACAAGATGTCTTTTAGGGGTGATGGAAATGCTCTAAAGTTGAATTGTGGTGATAGCTATACAACTCCGTGAATTTACTCCAGATCATTGAGTTGTACACTTAAAACCGGTGGGGAAAAAATGGTCAGTGATGAGAGGCTGCTGGCATTCACTAGGGGCCTATCAACCTCTTGGGGCTACAGCCAGACTCCAGGCTGAATACATTCAGGCTTGAGAAGGTCTGCAAAGGAGGGTGATGTGGGAAAGAAAAAACTATTAATACTTTAAATAACTCTACTTATATGTTAGAGAGAAATGAATTTTAAAATTTTGCTCTGAATTAGTATTAAATCATTACTATGATATCTGCCTTGCTCTAAACAGGCTGGGTTTGCTGCATAAAAGCAGGTTCTGTCCTCTTGAGACACCACACATGCAGTTCTAATGGCTGCCACTGGACGGCAGCACTCAGACAAGTGAAAGGGGCTGGGTTTGAAGGTCCTTTGAAAGAATACAGTGCACTCTCCACATTTCAACAGGCTGTATTACAAATGTGTGTGTGTGCGCGCGTGTGTGTGCATGTGTGTGTGTGTGTGCGCACGTGCTCAGTCATGCCTGACTCTTTGGGATCCCATGGACTGTACAAATAACCTTCTATTTAAAGCAATAGTATGAATATCTGCCTAAATGCCAATAAATACAGCATTCAAAGAAAGAAATAAAGAAATACCTCAGCTGCTCCTCTACAGCCCTCAGCAGCCTTTGTGCAGCCTCTTCCCACTCCGGAAGAAGCTTCTTTCCTTCTACAAGCCTTCCACAAGGCTTACCTCCAGACACTGTCTTGCTATGGGAATTTCCCCCTGCTCCTTCAGCATAGATTAGACTCCAAAGCTCATAGGTGGCTAACCCCATTCTTGCTCTCAAAAAAGTTATATCTGATCAGGGAAAAAAGTTTCTGAGTGCTCTCAGCACACTCTCCACCATAGCTCCCATTGTGAGTGTGTGGGCACACGGTAGGAAGGACCAGGTCTGGGGGCTGGAGACGAGGGTTAGCAGTTGGCTTAGCCCCTATGCATAGTGAGGCCCAGGTCAGGTTCCTTAGCTTCTCAGACACTCTGTTGTGTCAGCTGGGCTTTCCTGAGGATTAGATGACATCAGGTATGTACCTGGCATCCAGGAGGCTCTCCTTAAGTCTTAGCTCCTACCTGATCTTTGCGTGAAATGTACAAACCATTCATACTAATCTCATAGCTTTCAGTTCCCTTCAAATCTCATCTTAAAGAGGATTCAGAAGTTTTGTCCTTTCTGAATTTTAACATGTTCAAACAGATAAGTGTGCACGTTTCTGCTCAGCTGCTGAATGAATAAATGTATAAATTTCTACGGACATCCCCTATAGCAGATGTTTAGAGTAGTGTGAAATCTGAACAAGTTTCCAAAGAGGTATAGACTGAGAGGCATTACTGTTCAGGTTTAACTCTGAATTCCCAGAAACTGTACATGTATAGGGCTTCCCTGATGGCTCAGTGGTAAAGAATTCGCTTGCCAATGCAAGAAATGTAGGTTCAATTCCTGGGTCGAGAAGATCCCATGGAAAAGGAAATGGCAACCCATTCCAGTATTCTTGCCTGGGAAATCCCATGCACAGAGGAGCCTGGTGGGCTACAGTCCACTGGGTCGCAAAGAGTGGGACGTGACTTAGCCACTAAACAACAAATGCTCAGTTTCACCCAATTTGAGCTGGGAAAAGGTATTAAAAACAGCTACGTTTGGGAACCATTCCAATTTGAGTAGGGACACTCTGAATACTTATTCTGTGTTAAGTAAATGCCATATACTTCCTATTCTGAAAAAAGAGCTTCTATATGAATGGCTTACGTAAATTTTGTCTGAGTATATATGTGTTTAAATTAAGTTGAACCAAAACTTGCTTTGGGATATATTTGAGATTAGGCCACCTCTATGGGGGCAGCCTTGAGAGCTCCCCATAGGACTGGAAAGGCACTTCTCTGTCTCTTTCGAGCCTCCCAAGAAGTCAGAGAGGTCAAACAGATGGGGACAAGCAGTCGAAAAGACATGTTGAAGACAGAGTTGGGCCAGAGTCCCAGCCCTACCAAGTCACCCCATCCCAGCTCCTCCCTACCATCCCTTGTCTCCTGCTGTTGAACCAGAAGTAAAAATGAATCCAGGCTGGGCCAGACTCCTTCCTTTGGGAATTTAGGCCTACAACATGAGGGTGTCAACAAGTGGGTTGCTGAAAGCCTTGACTCAGGGGCTAAGATCGCTATTCTGACAGTCCTGATGGGCCGGAAATATCCACAGAATGACAGTGAGATTGGTCTGCTGAGAGAGAAGGAAGCAGCCATGTATTATGAGAGGTCAGAGACCTCCACAGAGGGCTGTACAGTCTCAGGGAACAGCATCTCCTTGGAATATGGCACGAATGGGACCCCCTGGGGTTATGCTGTGGCCCCACTAGAGACAGCAGTTGCCTCGGCTTGCAATGACCGTCTGCCCCCAGCCCTACTTCCTTTCCCAACTTTCGGGAGCCTCCTCTGTCACATTTACAAATTCTCTTTTCCTTGGGCTCCTCCAAGTGGATTTTGTTTAAAGCAATGATCCCTGACCCAGGCAGTGGGCTACACGACCCCAGTGGCCCTCTCGTGTGCTCTCTGTGGGAGCGGCACCACCCTGTGGACACGTCACAGGGGAGGGCATGGGACGAGGAGCCGGGGCTCTGACCCAACTCTGTTTTCAGTGTGATCTTTCACCTGCTTGTGCCCATCTGGTTGACCTCCCTGGCTTCTTGGGTGGCTCCAAAGGGACAGAGAGGTGCCCTGGAAGGTCGAGGCTGCGTAGCTTACCTGTTTAGGCCCTGGCAGTAGCCAATGGTGGGGTTCTGCCAGGAGAAGGCCAGCAGCACCCGGCGGAGCTTGTCAGGGAAGCTGGAGGTGGGACAGGTGAAGTGCTTGTTATTGGGGAAGGTCCGGTTCAGGTCCAGCTCAATCTGGCGGGCAGCAGAGTGCTTGCAGGCCTGGCCCCGGCTCAGCAGCGCCTGGTAGCAGCCGGGGGCCTGCAGGTGCTGGACTCGGAGGCGGATCAGCCACCTCCAAACACGCGGCCGGTGCTCGTGGGGCACGCCCGCCCGCAGCAGCTGCTTCAGTTCTGCCGAGGGGGCCAGCTCGCCCAGGGTGGCCCAGCGCTCCCGCAGTGGCCGCTCCACGGCCTCGTGGGCCAGCAGGTGGTGGGAGTGCACTTCCAGTGCCTGGATCTTGGCCAGCAGCCTCAGGTCCTCCATCTCGTAGTTGGGCACCGTCAGGAAGCCGTACTCGTCATACTCACTGCCAGCAAAAGTCCGTGTCAGCAACACTTTGCAAGGCCCTTCCCCAGATAAGGGGCAGTGAGGAGAGGGTGGGGCCTGGGCAGGGAGCCTGCGGGGCTTTACTGTAGGTTGGCCATGTGGCTCCGGGCAGGTCACTTCAGTGCTCTGGACCTCAGTTTGCTCTGTACAGTGGGTACAGGGGCTCTTGCACTGCCTCATGAAGACCCAGTGAGATCCTCAGATGTAAACTGCTAGGGGCTAGACTAGACAGTGCCTGGTACATAGCAAGTGCTAAAAGAGATATGCTCATTCATTCTGCGCAAATATAAAGGACCCTCGGGACTTCCCTGGTGGTCCAGTGGTTAAGAACATGCCTTATAATGCAGGGGACGTGGGTTCAATCCCTGCTTGGGAAACTAAGATCCCACAGGCTGTGGAACAACTAAGCCTATACGCTGTGGCTAATGAAGCCTGTGCCCTCTGGGGCATGTGTGTTACAATGAGAGTCTGTGCGACACAATGCAAGATCCTGCATAACGCAACAAAGATCCTGCATGCTGCAAGTAAGACCTGATGCAGCCAAACAAATAAGTATTAAAAAAAGAAAAAAGAACCCTCTTATTACTCCATGAAGCCTTAGGCCCTAGGAGGCCTATACTACCATTGGACAGCCACACTTCCGCAGCCAGGAAGCCCAAGGCCAGATGGGGAGCAGGCAGCACCAACAACATGCAGGACTGAGCAGTGGAGACCCATTCCGCACAGCCTTTCAGCAGTCAGCATTCATTTGCCCCTATTATATGCTCTGCCTGTGCTATCTCATTTAATCCTCATGATCCTGTGAAGCTGGTGATCTCAGCCTACGTCTTAGGGAGGCTGAGTAGGAGGCTCAGAAAGGTAAAGTGACTTGTCCAAGGTTACACAGTAAAAAAGTCAAGTCCGGCTCCAAAGCCTAGTTGCTGGCCACTGGACTACCCAGCCTCTAGGGACCTTTGACCCCAGCCACAGCCCATTCTGTTTTATTTAACTGCCCGGGTCCACCGTCCTCAGCAAAGGCTTGGCTCAGAGGAGGCGGGTGGCTTGTGTCCCCTCCTCCCCTCTCTGACAAACACCTCTGGGAGACAGTCTGGGGCAGCGGGAAAAAACAGAACTCTGGAGGCAGGCCCATGGCGGCTACACTAGTGTGCGTGTGGCCTTGGGCATGGGCCGGCCGCACCTCTTGGCTATAAAATGGGGTTCGTCCCAACCACATGCTCATCCGTCTGAAGGTACAAGGAGGTAAGGGATGGGCAGCGCTCACACGGTCAGCAGCACTGGCAGCAGGGTGGCTGGCAGCACCCGGGGCCTGCAGACCCAGCCCTGCTCTGGGCTCACCTGATGGTGCTGGGGCTGAGCACGACGCTGTCGGCCGAGGCCTCGCTGGCTTCCCACTGCAGTGCCTCCTGGATGAGCTGCCTCAGGAGCTCCGAGCACTCGCCGGCCTCCACCCCCAAGGCCTCCTGCAGCCTCCGCAGCCCTGCCAGGTACTTGCTCTCCACCCGACAGTTCTGGGCTTGGAGGTAGGCGCACTGTGGGAGGCAGAGGTCGGGGGTGGTCAGGCCACCTGGTTGGGCTTGGGCCAGAGGCCTGAACAGCTTTAGGCAGTCCAGCCCTTCCAGCTCTCATCTTCTATTCCCCCAACCCCAGCCATTCATATGAAGAAAAGGAGAGGAGCCCCGAATGCAAGAGTTTACAGTAAGGCAGAAAGGGCTCCAGGCTAGAGAACCAGGCCCAGGGCTGGAGCTAGATTCAGAAACAAGAGGGGCGAAGTGGGCAGGGGCAGCAGAGGCTCTTGCGTGGCCTGCAGTCCCATCCTGTTCAGCCACTACAGGCTGGGTGACCTATAGCAAAATTTCTTAACCTCTCTGTGCTTTAATGTCTTCATCTGAACATTGGGGATAATAGTGTCTGCCTCAGAATTCTTGTGTGACTCAGATGAGCCAAAGCCCTTGCAGGGCACTTGGCCCACAGCAAGCTCCCTGTAGGGGGTATACCCAAGCAGTGCCCAGGGGATGGACATGGAGCTCTGGACACTGCCCTTGTGCCTTCTAATGTCACCCAGGGGGCTTTTCCTATTCCTCCAGCACCCCACGTCTCTCCCACCTCGTGGGGCACACACTGCACATTCCCCATCTGCCTGCCCCCATATCTTCCTGTTTCTTTGTATGCCTCATGATATTTTGTTGAAAATGGAACATCTGAACCTAATAAGGCAGGGTGGAATTAATTAAAGAAAGCTCAGCGAAGAAAAGAGTCCAGTCAGGCCTGTTTGGGGACCTCTCAGGTCCTGTCCCCTGCAACACTAACTGCTCCAAGCAGGAAGAAGTGTACACCTACATCTCTGATGGGAAGGTGCCTCCACTTCATTCTCCAGCAGGAAAAGCAGAGACTTCAGCAGTCCAAACAATGAGAAGCCTCCACACCGCTAGTGGACTTTCTGGTTATCACAGTCCTTCCTAACCCTTCCCTTTTCCCTATAAAAAGCAAGTTTCCCTTCCCTGTTCCTTGAATTTGCCTGCGGTTCACCACAGTTCATGGATCCCAAGTTGTAATTCCTCTAGTTAGTCCCGAATAAACTTGCTTTTGCTTGTAAAATAACTAGCCGCTGTATTATTAAAACTGACAGTGGTAACTCTGGGAATCAGGTTCTCCCTCTTACTCTAGGGTTTGCTGTTTTTGATTGTTTATACCTCAAGGATAAACAATAAGGTATAAACTTAAGTTCTTAGGTCTTTTCTGCACCTTTCCCTGGGCATGTGTGGTCACTTTCTAATTTCCCCCACATCTGCAGTTGTTTTGGAATATATAGTTAATACCTGGCTCCCAAAAGGGGGAAAAGAGAAGTATGAAGTTGGCAGGGGGTTGGGGGGGAGGGTGCTGGCCCTTTAAATCCCTGGGCAGTTACTTTAGAGGGGGGCCAGGGCTTGCTACAAAGTGGGGAGGTAGGACAACAGTGGCTGCCTGCCTCTTCCTCTCACCCCTGTGATCAGAAGCCGCAGTCAGCAGAGCACAGATCTCTGACATGTGGATGAAGTTCACAAAGGGCACAGTCTGGAGGGTGAGCAGTCAGGTCAAGAGGAGAGAGTGAGACAGTGGTGAGAGGGTGAGTGGACTGGAAGGGTGGCTAGAGACAGAGATGGCCAGACCTGGGCTCCTGGCCCTCACCTTCATCAGGAGGGCCTTCTCCTTCTCAGCCACTTTCCTCCAGATTTTTGTGACCTGGTGGATCTCAGAGTTGAGAAAGCAGTTCTGGGTCCGGTATGCTTCCATGTCATCCTGAAGAAGAGAGCAAAGCATTTAATGGGCTGCACCAGAACCATCTCCCTGGTCCTCACTCTCAGATGTGCTGCCAACACTTCCTTCAGAAATTTCCAATAATTCCCACTATTGGCAAACAGAAAAGGAACTCTGAAATAAAACAAAAAATATTGATAGTCCCCTTCTCTAATCTTGATACCAGTGTGATATGTTAGAGAAAGCATTAAGCCTAGAGTTCAAATCCTGGCTCTGATTTCCTGGATGGGAGGCCCACTGAGTCACTCTGACTCTGCTTCCTCTTCTGTAAAAGGGGCAAGTTTCAACAAACTCACTTGGCAGCTGGAGACTAAGTGAGCTACAAGGAGCAAAACAGCAACCATTCCAGTAGTGTTTGTTTTTTAAATAAACATATTTTGTCACACATTGGTGATCATATTGAGCAATTTGGGGTGAAAATTTTTTACTTAGTGTCACTTTGTAAATATTTTTCTGTGTTTCTACAGAAGCTTCCTAAAGATGATTTTTGATGTCTGATGACTATTCTATGAAGTCATAGATGACATGATCTGATAGTCATAGATGACTATTCTATGAATTTACCATAACTTAGATATAATCCTTCTCCTATTGCTGTTTTTTCATTTGAGCCCTAGATGTTTTTGGTTTGTCTCTCTTATGAATAAATCTGTGAGGCCTATCTCTAAGCCTAGAGTTCTCCTTTTTGCAAGCTGTCCAGCGGAGGGAGCATGAATCCTCCTGTCTGGGGCAAGGAGAAGCTGATCCCCCCTGAGGAGGGTCAAGCAGGAGCCTGAAAGAGTGACCACAGCCACCACAGCCATGGCTCCATCTTTATTCTGCTTGGAAGGACTCTGCAGAAGCAGTGGACAACACATGCTCACGTGATTCCAGGGCATTTACTAGCTGAAACTCAATCCCTTTCTCTTGCATTCAAAAAATTGTATTGGGCTGGCTGTAGGTGAGTGTGAGAGACTGCTGCAGGTGTGACTAGATCAGACTGATAGGGGCAGAGTGAAGGGACAAAGTAGGTGATTAAATAATTCATAACTCAGGGAACTCACACTGGGGCTCTGTAACAACCTAGAGAGGTGGGAAAGGGTGGGAGCTTTAACAAGGAGGGGACAGATGTACACCTATGGCTGATTCATACTGATGTATGGCAGAAATCAAACCAATATTGTAAAACAATCATCCTTCAATTAAAAATAAATAAATCAAAAAAATAGCAAACCCCACCAGGGGATTATAAATAGAAAAATCATAGCAGACCCTTGTAAGTTAATGATTACTTGAAAAAGAAGGTTTGCTTAACCACAAAACCAAGCCGGCTTGCTTAGCAACCAACCCATGCACTAGAAGCACTAGACACGCCCCCAGGTAATAAAACAATGGTGGCCTGAGACCACATCCTGCCCAGTAAGCTCAGTAAGTTAGGACAGTTCTCTGCACACATAAAAAACAATAATTTGTGGCCCTAGCTTGACCATGGAAGGACAAGAAAACTCCCCTGCTCAACTTGGAGAAGCTGATGATGGAAGCAGGATGTCTACTCAAGAAAGACAAAGAAGGTCTTCTCCCTGTCCCTACTTTTCTTTTGATTATAAAACTGTAGCCCAGTAAGCTCTTGAGCATGGCACTCTCTCACCTGGCCTCTTGTAAGCC
This sequence comes from Bison bison bison, assembly GCF_000754665.1. Taxonomy (NCBI): domain Eukaryota; kingdom Metazoa; phylum Chordata; class Mammalia; order Artiodactyla; family Bovidae; genus Bison; species Bison bison. The sequence goes on along the minus strand of NW_011494815.1, from coordinate 2,297,196 downwards.
TCACAAACGTCCTATTTCAATAGATCATTCCTTATCTATCACTATGTGTCTCGTTGAATTCTTTCTGTGCTGAGACATAAAAGACTATGGTACTGGAGCTCCTCAGAACCCCCTGAAATGCCACCCATCTCTTTCAGGCCCTGGTTAAGAACAGGCCCTGGTTAAGCACACCTTGCCTGTGGCACTTCAACAACGGGGATGGGTCACTTGCACACAGCTGACAGGCCATCCTGACCCTCTCCATTAGATCCCTCCCAGCCCAGAAGCTCCAGTTCACATCCAGGGGCTCTCCAAGGCTTGGGACGTGTTGCACAGGGTGCCCTGCTTGCAGCCCAGACAAGGAGGGCAGGGACAAGTGCCCCGTGGAGCAGCTGTGGGCCTGGTGGCGTCCAGGGGTGGCGTCCGGGCAGTGCCTTCCCGTCCACTCACTGCCCTACCCTGAGTGTTCTTCTTGGCTCAGAACTGTAGGAAGGAAAAAGAGAAACCTCAGAGAAGAGAAAAGCCACGTGACTGTCACCAGGAAAGTAAATGAGGAAAACACAACTGGAGAGAGGGGACAGGGAAGAAGCGTCTGCCTGCCTGCTCTCACAGGGACGAGGGAGCCGGGAACCCTCTTTGGAAAACGGCATGTAGAGCGGCCCTGGTGCTAGTGGGGAGGGAGCAGATGGGACATGGGGAGAGCCAGGGTCTGGCTGCCACTTCTGCTGTGTGTCCCTGGATCAGTGCTTCCTCCTCTCCAGGATGTGGCTGGCCCTGCCAGCCAAGCTCTGTATTCAAGAGGTCAGTGATTCTGTTCTCACACTGACAGTTTGGACAAGGGGCAATTTCCTCAAAGTTGAGTGTCCTCAATCACAAGGGCAAGCAGGAGATGTGAACACGTTCTGTCCCCAAACCTACAAACAGTGGAGTTTTGATGCATTTTCTATTTTCTCCTGGATCAAAGACCCAAAGGCTAAAAGTAAGGGAGTCTAGTACGTACAACTCTTTCTAGCACAAAACACCTCCACGGTGTCAGCTGAAGGACTGATGGCTTTCTAACAACCTCGGGGGAGCAGCTGTCAATGTAAGCATGGGTGATGTGAATCGTACCCAGAGTCTCTTCATCTCTGAGCTCACTGACAAACTCCTGGACATGCAAATTCAGGGGCACATTCAGTCTCCTAGGTGAGTCCATGCTTGCGCAAGTCCATTTCTCTCACCCCCATGCTGCTTCACTGGGTCTTCAACAGTGGGTTCCAGCAGAATGGTACAGAAAGGAGAAAGACACTTAGCAGGCGGAGCAGAGTAGGAAAGCAATCTGATGGAAGCAATCTTCACCGCTTTGTGAGGGACTCAGGGCTTCCCTTATGGCTCAGCTGGTAAAGAATCCACCTGCAGGTCGGGAGACCTGGGTTTGATCCTTGGTTTGGGAAGATGCCCTGGAGAACGGAAAGGCTACCCACCCCAATATTCTGGCCTGGAGAATTCCATGGACTGTATAGTCCATGGGGTCAAAAAGAGTTGGACACGACTAAGCAACTTTCACTTCAGAGCTTTCTAACAACCTAGCTGCATCTGCATTTGAAAGATTTTGTTTTCCTTTTGAACTCAAAAGAATTTCTGATTTTAGACCAAATAAGGGAAAAGGTTCAGAGACTAGTTATGTGCTTTTTCCTGCTGAAAAAGAAAGGGAAAGAAATTTGGGTTTCGTGTCATCTTTTATCCTTCTAACAACTAGGACTGGGTAGGCCGTGTAATATAAAGGCGAGATAATTTGCCCAAGGTCACACAGCTAGCAAGAGGCAGTCTGCCTGACTTCAGAGCTTGGGGAGTGGCTATTGCACCACACTGCCCACTGGTTTCTCAAAAGCTCCTGCATTTCTTTATCTTTTTTTTCCTTTCCCCCGCCCCCACGACCCCCACCAATAGCAGTTCTTTGATATAGCGGTTTGGGATTCCCACGGTAATCCGAAGTATATTTATGTGGCTGTGAGTGCCAGGGTTGGGGCAGGACTGACTGGGGCTATATGGCCACCTGTAGGGACGGTGGGGGCTGAAAGCACCTGTTCCCAGCTCCTGTCACCACCCTCCAGGGAGGAGGTTGCAGCCTGTGGCAGGCATCACACCTTTAATAAAGTCCTCACCTCCTGAGCGGTAACTGGTCCCTGGGAGATGGGTGAGAGCCACAGCCTGCACGAGGGTGAGAAAGGGATGACAGTGGTGGCTAGAAGCACTGGGAAGGCAGCAAAGCAGACAGAATGGTCAGAGAAGGGAGCTGGAGCCCAGGTCCAGTCCCCTCCCTTCCTCCACACACAGCCCTGGGCAAGCAACTTCACCTTTCACAGCCCTGGCATCCTCCTCTGTAGTGGGGAGCACATAAGTGGCTGCCTTCCAGGGCTGGTGCGAGGACTAAATGAAGTGATGTAGAAAGGGCACTTAGGATGGTGGACACCTCACCATCAACAATCTGTATGTAGGGGTACCGATTATTATCGTCATCAAGACCAAGTCACAGCAGCACAGGTCACCACTTGTGTGCAGGACTGCTGAAGAGGGCCACTGGGCACCTCGGTGGCTTCCAAGGACATCAATGTGGCACTGAAGGAAGCTGACCAGGCCGGCCCCAGAGTGCTTAGGAGTTCTGACTCCAACTTGGGCTTTTCCATCTCTACTCTGATAATTTACAGATACGTTCACTTTTCAGCTTAGGGTATCATGAAAACGTCAAGCTGCATTGGGTCCTCTGGATAAGAAAGTGAGGGAGTGTGCAGCAATGCTTCCACCAACATCTGTTTCAAATATGAATTCTCCAGATTAAGGATCACCCCAGTTCTACCTAGAAAACCCCTGGGGTCAAGACCAGTGTCCTCCCCAAGGGCCCAGGGCCCCTACCTACCTTTTTTTTTTTTTTCCTACCTACCTTTAGGTGCTCCATCTTCTCCTGTTGGCTCAGGAAGTCCCTGTCAGCCTCCTCTGGGGCCTTCATGAAGTCCTGGGTGACCTTCTCAGAGAGCTTGCAGATGACCTGCTGCTTGGCCTGATTCTTGTCCAGGAGCAGCTGCACGTGCTGCTGCAGTTCCCGTATCTCCTGCTCCCGCAGGCTTGCTGTCTGCGCCAGGCTCTCCCGCTCCCGCTCCAGGGCCTCCACCCGCCGGCCCAGCTCCGCAATCTGCCGCACTTTGTGACGCACCAGCTCCAGCCGGTCCTTGTCCTGGGCCGCTGCCAGGTATGCGCTGGACACCCTCTTCTCCTGCTGGGCTGCCTCTAGCGCCTTGTGCAGGATCTTCACCAGCTCCTGCGTGGGAAAGGAGAAGCGCCCAGAAACTCAGGGAAGGCCTGTGAGGTGCCAGAGGCAAGGCGAATGCTGTCATCAGTTCTCCTACAAGCCCTGGGAGGTGGTGGGTATCATCTCCTGCATGCATGCCAAGTCGCTTCAGTCGTGTCCGACTCTGGACTGTAGCCTGCCAGGCTCCTTGGTCCATGGGATTCTCCAGGCAAGAGTACTGGAGTGGGTTGCCGTGCCCTCCTCCAGGGGATCATCCCGACACAGGGATCGAACCTGTGTCTTTTATATCTCCTGCACTGGCAGGCGGGTTCTTTACTACTAGAACCACCTGAGAAGACCATCATCTCCTGGGATATCTCATTCTAGCACCCACATTCTCTCTTTCTGTTTAAAAGAGCTTTAGGGACTTCCCTGCTGGTGCAGTGGCCAAGACTCTGAGCTCCCAATGCAGGTTTGATCCCTGGTCAGGGAACTAGATCCTGCAAGCTGCAGCTAAAGATCCAGCAAGCCACAACAAAGATCCAAGATCCTGCAAGCTGCAACTACGATCTGGCACAGCCAAGTGAAAAAAATTAACGTACGTGTGTGTGTGTGTGTGTGTGTGTGTGCTCAGTCATGTCCGACTCTTTGCAACCCCAGGTAGGAATACTGGAGTGGGTTGCCATTCCCTTCTCCAGGAGATCTTCCCAACCCAGGGATCAAACCTGAGTCTCCCACACTGAAGGCATATTCTTTACTGTCTGAGCCACCAGGGAAGCCATCAAAAAAATTAATAAATATTAAAAAAAAAAAAGAGAGTTTTAGTTAGACACATGGATCCCCAGCAAAGGATTACATTGCCCAGCCAAGCTCACAGCTAGATGTGGTCAAGTGATTATTCTGCCTAAATGGGATATGAGAAATGCTGTGGGTAGCTTCTGGGTCATACCTTCCAAACCACTGCACACACACTGCCCTGGCCCAGTTCCCTTTCCTTCTGCCTGGGAAATGGCAAGAAGTGAAGTAGCCACGTTGGGCTCACAAGCAGAACTTGCATATTGAAGATGACACAGTTGTCCTGCCAGCTCAGAACTGTGCACTTCACTCTGGATTCTTCAATGTTAGAGAGAAATTAACTTCCAATATGTTATAGGCTTTAAGGCTTTAAGCTTTATAATACTTTAAAGCTTCTGCCCGTACCCTATACATGTCTGTTTCAGAAATGAACAAACGGAGGCCCAGCAGAGTGGAATTTAATCCCAAGTCATTCAGCCACTGAGCTGCCTGTGCTTGGTCAGTATTGAAGGTGGAGTGGCAGCGGTGTGGCATGGCTCTTCCCTCTCACTCCTGAGCCAGACGTTCATAATCAATCTCAGTATTCCTTCCTGCTAACCCTAGCTGAGGCCTCAGAATCCTTCTGAACATGGCATCCATGCAGTCACTACCAATCGAGTTGAGGTGGCATTAGAGAGAAAACGTGCTGGCAATCCTCACACCAAGCCACAACACCTGGGGCTTCATTCAATCCATCTGTGTCCACGCCTCTGCCTACCAAACGATGCCTGTGAGGCTGGTGCAAGGAAGCAGCAGGGAGTTCAGAAGCAACAGACCTCGATTTAGTTCTTCGCAGGGCCACCTGATTCATTCAAGTACACTGAGCATTCAAGGTTTGATTCCCTGTGCCTTTGAGCTTCCAACCTTCCCAGCACTGGGGACCTGTTCTGTCCCAAAGCAGGGATATGAATTCATCTGGGGCCAGGACCAGGGTATCAGAAATCAGGCAGCTCAGCAGCCAGTCTCATGTGAAACTCAGACCTGCAGGTGGGGTCTTTAGGTCACACTGCCATGCTCCCTGCCAGTCTCATCTGGAAAAATGTGGTTCCCTGGAGACACCTTAACTGTATGTATGCCAAAGCATTTAAATAAATGATTGGCTGGATAGGGTGGTTTGCTAAGAACAATTCCATTTTGGAGGAGAACTGCCCCAAATCATAACTTCATTTGAGAAGCTAATGATAAGACCAAGTTAGCATACAACTTCTGAAACCTTGGTACTAGTGACTGTCCCTTTTCTGGTTCTTTCTCTTCTATCCATCCATCTAACCTGTATCAAGTGCTCACTCAGTGCCAGGCCCCATGCCAGGCCCTGGGACCCAGAGAGGGACCAGTCACCATTCCCACCCTCAAGGGCCACAGAGGCTGATGGAAGCAAAGGTGAACCACTGCTGTGGAGTGATTTACTGTGAGAGGCGGAAGCAGGGGTGTCTGTCGGGGCACAGGGCAGTGGGCAATGACTTTCGTCTGGGGTGGAGGCAGGGGTGCCAGGGGGCGGGGCGACCAGTACACTTCATAGAAAGGTGGAGCAGCTTAAACTGATTCTGAAGAATGAGGAGGGCCAGAGATGGTCAAGCAGCAGGTGGGAGACGTGGGGCAGATGGAGGGAGCTGAGGATTGGGAGGACTTTGCAGATGGGGCTGAGCCAACTGCTTACGCAAAGGCTCAGTGGAGTGAAAGAACAGGTATGCAGCTGCAGGTCCTGGGTGTGGAGGGGAGGTGGGTGAGGAGGGCGGTTGAAAACCAAACCGGAATGTTAGGAATTTTTAGAACTCAGCTCCGCAGGGCTGTGCAAAGAGAGATTAGCATTCCTGTGGCTGCCGGTGACTGAGAAGCCCAGACCATTTTCTGCTTCAGCGGAGATTTGGAGGCTACCCTGGCTAACTGCCTGGTGAATTAACCCCACACAGGCCACTGTTTGGACTTGCCCTAGCCTCAGAATTGGGTGGGTATCTGTCCCCCAGGGTGGCAGAGTCAACTCTGAGGCCCATTTCATTCCATCAGCTGTCTCCCCCTTCCCACATCTGGCTCTCAAAATCCAAGACCAAAACACCAGGCCAGAAGTCTGTCCTCTCATCCCAGGATATGGGCACCAGAATGAGACAGGAAGAAAGGGACCCAGAGATAGTGGAGCCAGAGCAGCAAGTGAAAGGAGAAGCAGGAATGGATCATGGATTTGGGAAACCTGGAGGCTGGCCGGCCCCAGGAGACCACCTGGGCCAGTCACCCCACTGTCCCATGGGGAGACTGAAGCTCAAGGAAGCAGAGAACTAAAGGGACCTGGTGGATCCCGAGTGGGGAAACTGCAGCTAGAGCAGAGGGCTCCCAACTCCAGTCCTAAGACCTTTGACTTCTCCATGATGTGTAATTAATGGGTTTTGCATAGAAATGCTTCTTTTGATTTCTTTAAAAATAGAAATAACCCATATTCATAGCAGCATTATTCACAAAACCCAAGAGGTGGAAACAACCCAAGTGTCTATTGATGGTGCACGTATAAATGAAATGTGGCATACGATGGAATATTGTTCGCTCTTAAAAATGAAGGAAATCCTATTACATGTTACAACATGGATGACCTTTGAGGACTTTATGCCAGGTGAAACAAGGCAGTCACCAAAACACATATATACATCAAATAGAAATACAAAAAACAAAAAGCAAAGCTAGAACATCCCATTTTGAAGCTGCTTTTGTCCTTACAACACGTGAAAGCAGCTCTCCAGGTCAGTCATTATCGAACAACACGCATTTGCAACAGTCCAAGAGTATTCCTTGTATGGAGCACACGATACCCTTCATCCCATCCCCGAGGATGGACACCTGGCTTGTTTCCAGTTCCCACAATCCCCAGCAAGGCCTTAGGACTGAGGCTTAGAAGAGCTGGCTCAGTGATACTTCTAATATTTCTTAATCGAATCATTGTTTGGCCCACCTTAGATTTTAACAATGGGTAACAAGTTGTCATTTTAGTAAGTATTTTAAAAGTCAATAAATCATTTATCTTATGAACGAGTTGATATCTTCACCACTCACTAAAATCAAGGTGGGTGGGTCCAACAGTGCTTGTGGGAAGAGCACTGGACTGGGCATCCTCTTACCCCTAAGGGGCTCAGGGCCAGCTGTGAGCAGGTGAAGGAGCCCTGGGTTCCCATTCCAGGTCCATGAAGGTGGACCTAATGTGCGTGTTTCAGAAAATGGAACCTCAGCTTTCTCGTGTGTAAAATAGATAATGGTCCTATGCCACCAAGAGGCACCAAAAGGATGACAGAGAAAGTGTGGCAAGCGTCCTTCCCCATGCTGAAATACCCCTTTCAATCTTTCAGTGCTGAGGGCGCCCTCTCAACCCTCCCTCTGTGACCCCAGGACCTGTATTCTTAAGTCTCTGTCTGCAGTTCTGGGAAGTGAGAGCTTGCACTTTGCTCCAACCAAGTGTCCTAAGCGAGTTACACACCTTCACCAAGTAATCCTGAGTGCACTAAGCTGGCCACAGGCAAGGCCCAGGAGGAGTTCATCCTGCTTAGAAGCCAACAGATGGCCAACATTACCACAAAGGCCAGCCTTCCATCTGCTGGAGCAGACAGCCTTCAGGTTGGGTGCAAGGCTGTTGACTCTAAAAGCCTGATTCACTGGGCCAAAGCTGCCTGGTAAACTCTGGACACCTCCCAGAGTCCAGATCTCCTCTGGGGCCAGCACTGCAGGGGCCTAGGATGGGTAATGGCCTCATGGGTATTGGAATCACAGGAGGTGCATTCATTTCTCCTGAAGAGCAGTTGTGGTGTTTGTGACTGACATGGGGCTATCCTGTGAGACTATAGAGGAGGCGGCTGGGCTGTGAGGAGTCCTGGACTTGGGGAAGGATACCAGTGCCCAAGGCCTGGCTCTTCCAGCTGTGTGACCATGAGCAAGTCACCCACCTTCTCCGAGCCCCTTGAACAGGGTGCAGTGAAAAGGGCAGAAGCTCTGGAGGCAGACTCCAGAGCCTGATCCCTGGTTTGCTGCCCAGGAGGGCACGGGCATGCAGAACCTCCCAGGACTCTGGTGTCTGTCAGGAAAGGCGAGGATAACTGCTGTAAGTTAAGGAGGACAGCGCATGGAGGGCACCAGCCTGCACGCCAGCAGTGACCTGTGCTCACGTTTTCTCCATGTTCCGGGCAGTGGAGTCCCCAGAGTGCCTCTGTGCCCTCCAAAGCAGCCAACAGAGCTTGAGATACAAGCTCTTTACTATTGGCAGTGTCTGCCTGGCTGATTGAGCCAGGACAAGACCCCCAGTTCCTGGGTCCTTTTACAGCCTAAGGCAGGAAGGTGTATCTTCCCACTGAAGAGACACAAGCAGGTATCTGTTGGCGCCAGGCCCAGAAGTCCAGTGGACTCTTTCTGCAGCTGAAGCATTAGACTTAGATGGTCTCAGATGGAGAGCTGCTCTCTGACCAGCATTTCTGAGTGCCTAGGGTACCACTGGGCACCCCAAGATGGTGCCAGCCTCCTCTGTCTCATCTCTGGGTCAAGAGTCTACCTCTTCTCCTTCCTCTCTTTGGTTTTGGTATTTGGGTTGCGGGCAAAACCCCAGTTGGTAAAACTGGGGTCCCTGTTCCAAATGTGGAATAAAGGTAAGGACAGCCTCTGGCCCACAAGCAGAATTCTCAGAGGCCCTCGGGGTGTGTGCGGGAAGGAGTCAACAGGGAGGGCACAGAATGCCGAAGTCACAGCCAAGATGACCACACCTGCATGTCTGGGGCAGCTGCTGGCTGCCAGGTACTGAGTTTTGTGAGTCTTGACACAGACCTTTTCAGTAAAACATGATGATAGCCCTATTTGATGATAGCTCCATTTATAGAGGAGGAAGTGGAGACTGAGAGAGGTTAGGGAACTTGCTCAGGGCCAGGACCGTCTTATTTAAAGGTCTGTGCGTTGAATTGCCCACTAGACTGAAGTGCATTTGGGAAATGATGGGTCGGAGAGCAGGCAATTCACTCATTCCCTGAGGCAAAAGCTCAGTCCCAAGACAGTCTCTTCCCACTCTCTGTCCCAAGAAAGTGCACGAGTAAGAAAGTCCAGATTCTCTAATGCTTGAACAACTTCTCCCTGATGTTTTCAGGCTGACTGTAGGGGAGCTGTCAACAGCCTAGGTGGCCCTTACTAATGTCCAAGAGCTGGCCTCATTTAGTGAAGAACGAAGAATCCTCCAGGGTTGCACAACCACTAGGGGCAACCACTAGGTCTCCCAGGGCTTCTTCACTTGACAAGAAGGCGATGGCACCCCACTCCAGTACTCTTGCCTGGAGAATCCCATGGACGGAGGAGCCTGGTAGGCTGCAGTCCATGGGGTCTCTAAGAGTCGGACAGGACTGAGCGACTTCACTTTCACTTTTCACTTTCATGCATTGGAGGAGGAAGTGGCAACCCACTCCAGTGTTCTTGCCTGGAGAATCCCAGGGATGGTGGGGCCTGGTGGGCTGCCATCTATGGGGTCGCACAGAATCGGACACAACTGAAGCGACTTAGCAGCAGCAGCAGCAACAACACCCTAAGAGGAAAGGCCACCCACACTTCCTAGAAAGAAGGGAGAAGATGCACAGAAAGGAGAGGAAGTGTCTGCATTCTACATTTCTCTTCCTTTCCAGGTCAGGTTTGGGACTTCAGCTGTCCTGGTCCAGGAATCAGGAAACTGCTACAGCTCAGCTTAATGCCCTTGGTTCTCAGGAGCGGCCTCATGACACTGACGACGGGAACACACCCTCACGACGGGAACACAAAGGTAATGGGAGACAAGAGTGATGGCTGGGGTGCTAGGTGTCATCAGAGGAGACTTCATTTGCTGTAAGGATATATTTGGGTGCTGTAAGGGCTGTGTCTTTTCTCACCGTTTGTTCTCCAGTGCCTAGAACACCGTGTGTCTGTAACAGGGCCTCAGAGAAGGCTGGGTGAATAAACAAATGAGCAGAGAACCCAGGAATGGATGAGTTTCCTCCTTTGAGGACTAAAGTCACCTGCTGCTTCATTAAATGTAACCCCTGACCTGCCAGGTATGAAGGCTCTGCTGGTTCCCAAAATAACTGTTTAGGGTGAGAAAGGCAGAGAAAGGGCCAAAACAAGGTAGGGAGAGTGCTTTTCTGGACTGTGTTCTCCAAAAACAGAACAGAACGGAAAAGAAGAAACGAACAAAGGAGAGACTATTTAGAAGTAAATACAATATACTCTTTACCTCCCCAGGAGCAAGAGCAGAAGTAATGCAGAAAGAGACTCAGGGTTTCATAATAACTTTCGTGTTGGGTTTTCTTAGCCAAGGCTCAAGCATGAGAGTGTACACCTTCCTCTCAGAGGAGAAGGAGCCTGGGACCTCAGCCGGGCCCATCTCTACAGCACCACGGGCCCTGAGCTCAGGATTTTCGGTAGCAACTGTGCTGGTGTAATCACTCTTATTGTGCTAAAGAGAACCTACTGCCTCTGCTGCATTCCCCACTGCTGCTCTGCCACATGACCCTGACTACTTCATGAGGTCACTGCCAGATGTGAACCTGATTTACTCTCTGGCTGGTAGGATTTTTGAAGGATTTGCACATCTGTGTATGTGTGTGACCTGTTTTCTACAACGACCATGTAGCTCTTTCTTTTAACTGCTAGAATTAACTTCTGTCTCTACAACACTTGAATCTTTCTCCCTGTCACTGTCCTCTGTGCTTAGCCCTTGGGCCGCACACAGAGACCTGTCTGCTTTTTCTGCCCCGTGACAGTCCTTCAGAAATCTATACCCAGTTACCAGCTGCCAGCTCAAAGATCCCCCAGTTCCTTCAGTGGCCCCTCCCAGGACCTTGCATGCAGATCACTCTCCTCCAAACACTGTCCCTCTTCAGGTGTGGGGTCAGGTCATGGACAGTCTCCCAGGGGAGATCTGAGAGACCCTGTCCTTGGTGGCCTTCGGTCACCTAGTCCGAGTGACAGCATGTCCCTGACTGATTAACAGCACAGTATTCCCAGCCACATGCAGTTTGGTTGTTTAAGGACCTAGACTAGTGAACATATCATATCTGATTTGTCCAGGGGCACCAGGCCCAGAGGAGAGCACCAGAGCCTGGGGCCTCTCTGGGGCCAGAGCTCACCTTCTGAGCCTTTAGCTCCTTGGTGAGCATCAGAACCTGCTGCTCCAAGGCCAGTACTTTCTCCTGGGCAGTTCGGTTCCGCATGAGCCCTTCACTGAAGAGCGGGAAGGTGTTGCTCTGGCTTTTGGCTTTCCGAATGAGACTGGTGGTCAGAGAGGACTTCGAAGAATTTGCTGGATCCTTCCCTGCTCAAAAGGAGAACACAGAGGTTGTGATCAGCGGCCTCAGTAGTTCTCAACCTTGGGGTTGCTGCAGAAGCCCTGGAAGGCCTGGTAAAATGTAGATTGGGGACCCACCTCCCAGAGTTTTTCCATCAATAGGCCTGGGGAGGGGCTTGAGAATTTGCATTTTTAACCGTTCCTAGGGGATACTGATATAACTTGTGCAGGGATCACATTCTGAGAATCAAGAAACTAAATCAACATTGTTTACACTGTGCTGCCTGGCTCATCCAGCCCATCCTCCAAACCGTGCCTGTTCCCTACTCTCTGATTTCACCCTGCAGGTGCTACCTCCTATGACCCTGCTGGTGTCTGCCAGGTGGCCATCTCCTCAGCCACAGGTCCAGGCTGGATGTACTTTTTCTTATTTCAGGATTCCTCCTCTACACTCCGGGCGATTTTCAAAGCACACAGATCTGTCCACTGACAGGAGCACAGAAGATCCATACTCTGCCTTCTCGTCCCAGTGAGTAATGGAAACCTTCATTTGATTCTAATTACAAGCTAAATTAGGAGAGTCATACTTTCCATAGCTGAATGTCTCAAGGCTATATCCTTTTATTTCCTCTAGGGCCTGGGTCAGCAACCAATGGCCCATAGGCCAAATCAGGCCCTGGCCTGCTTTTGTAAATAAAGTTTTATTGGAACCCAGCCCTGCTCATTTATGTGTGCATTGTCTGCACTGCTCTCACACCACAAAGGCAGAGTTGAGTACTTGCCATAGAGACTGCATGGCCTACAAAGACTCAAATATTTGCTATTCTGGCTCTTTGCAGAAAATGTTTGCTGATCCATGCTAAATTTTATTCTTAAATCTAGTGTTTGAAAAATCACTTGTCCCACCCTACTCCCAGCCTGTGCTTTAGAGCTCTGCCATCAGCCTGCATGTAGGGCCATGCAATGGTCTCAAGGTCAAGAGATCTTCAGAATTTTGACTGCATGGCATACACCATGTCTGTTATGAGGGCCCAACAGAAATTCTTCTCAGCTCTCAGTGCCAGAAAAATCTTTGCTTCTTTCAAGAAAATATGTGTTTATAATTTTATGGACACTGAAAAATAATCTAACTGCTTACATTTCCCTCTTTGCCTTGGCTGCTGAAAAGTTCAGAGCCACATTTGCTGCCTACTTTGGTACAGTGTAGGATTTTTTTCTTGAGCCATCTTAATTTTCTAACTCAATTTACTCATTTATCTTCCCCCAATAGTACATCTTAAGGAGTCATACCTAGTCCTTTTAGGACTATGATGTTAAAACTAAGGATGAGGTATGAGATCCCAGGGGAGAGGACAGATAGGACTCGCAAAATGAGCCCGATGACTTTAGCAACTTTCTTCAGGGACCAGGCCAAGGGACAACCAGATAGTCTGGAACAGATAAAAAACAACTCCTTGGTCTTGTTGAAGGTAGGAACAAAATGGTCTTTTTCCAGACTTAAAAGAAACCTGATTGTTGTTTTTGAGTTGCGTGGTTGTGTTCGACTCTTTGTGAACCCATGGATTGTAGCTTGCCAGGCTCCTCTGTCCAGGGATTTCCCAGGCAAGAATACTGGAGTGGGCTGCCATTTCTTTCTCCAGGGGATCTTCCCAACTCAGAGATCGAACCCTCATCTCCTGCTTTGTAGGCTGATTCTTTACCACTGAGCCACCAGGGAAGCCAGGGTTGCCACGGCAGCCCAAAAGAAATCTGGTTGGGCCAGTTACAAAGCAGCCTGCAGTGCTCAGATGAATGCAATGCTTCTCTCTCTTGCCATGGGGTCTAAGAGAGCAGGGAGGCTCCCTGGAGCCCTGCTACCCTCTAATAACACTGCTGTCCAGCAGCCCTGAGGGCAGGCAGGGTAGCATCACTGTGCCTATCTTACAGTTGAGGAAAAGTAGGCCTAAGGCAGTGGTTTTCAATCAGTGCCCTAGGATTTCACGGGAGTGCCTCAAAGGCTGACTAGGGAGAGGCTTTGAAAGAGCCTAGACTCCCAGTTCTGCTTTTATCTGCTTTGTGTATCAGATTTTGCTTGTTCGGACAAGGTTTCATGACAATAAAGAGGTAGATTTCAAAGGCAAGACTTAGAAATGAGGCTTCAGGCAGCAGTATGGGGCCAGATTGTTGGGCCTGAATCTTATTCTGTACTCACTGTGCAGCCATGAGCCAGTCACTCCACACAACGGTCCCCAGTCCACTTGGTTATTAAATGAGAACAACAGTATTTACTGCTCAGGTCGTTGTAAAGACTAAATGGATTAATGGAGTGTAAAGCCTTTCGTGCATGTGGATGAAACTTGAAAAGATCCTGCTTTAGTAAAAGACACCCATCACAAAGGACTATATGTGGTAGATTCCATTTCTATGTAATGTCCAGAAAAAGTAAATCTATAGAGGCAGAAAGAAGATTAATGTTTGCCTAGAGCTGGAGGAAGATGGAGACTGAGACTGATGACTGAGCAGTATAGGGTTCCTGCTGAGGGTAATAAAAATGTTTTAAGGATTTCTCAGTTCAGGGGCCTTGGGTTCAATCCCTGGTTGGGGAACCATATTCCACATGCCACAACTCAAGAATTCATAAGCTGCAACTAAAAGAGTCTGCATGCTGCAACTGGCACAGCCAAGTAAATAAAATAAGAAAAAAGAAAAGTTTTAAAATAGATTATGGTGATGGGTTGCACAACTCTGAACATACTGAAAGCCACTGAATTGTATGCTTCAAAGGAGTGAATTGCATGGTATGTGAATTACTGGCAATTTGATCTCTGGTTCTTCTGTCTTTTCTAAATTCAGCTGGTACACCTGAAAGTTCTTGGATATCTTAACGAAACTGTGACCACTGCCCCCCGACCCAGCAAAAAAAGGAAAACCGTTTAGAGTAGCCCTGGTACAAAGAACCTGCTATTGATTCGATATAGTACTGATTTTCTCTTGGGCTGTTGGTTTACCAGACAGTGCTCCACACTAAAGTCACTTCTGTGCAGCCCAGGGGTTCTCTCTACCATAAGACTTAGCTAGTTTTTTCCCAATTGTTTCCAAGTTAAAATATGTCCTAAGGTATGAATGCCCATTCAAAGATGCCAACCCACCCTGATGGGTCACTCATATTTTGAAAAACAAATAATAAAGTGCCATATCATGGTAGGAAAGAATACTTTGAAGTCACTTGTTCTGCTTCTTCAGGCTGATCTGATTTTAATCATCCCAGAAAAGCATTTTCATATCCTTTCTTTACAAATTGAAAAAAAAAAAGGAAGGGAGAAAAAGTGAGAGATATTTTCCTTTATTACTTCAAGAATCATTTCTTGGTGTTTCAGTTTGGGAAAATGAAAGGTGTTCTGGAAATGGATGGTAGTGATTGAAAGTGATGGTAGCACAAGAAATGTGCAAGTACCCTACACTTAAAATTGGTTAAAGTGGTAAATTTTGTTATGTATTTTTACCACAATTTAAAAATAAAAGTGGGTGGGGGGACTTCCCTGGTGGTCCAGTGGCCAAGGCCCTGCATTCCCAATACAGGGGACCCAGGTTCAATCGCTGGTTGGGGAACTAGATCCCTCATGTCGCAACTAACGGTTTGCATGCCGCACCTAAAGATCCTGCCTGTTGCAAAGGAGATTCAGCACAGCTAAATAAATTCAATTAAGAAAAAAAAAAAGAATCGTTACTGCTGCTAGACCCATGGAAGCCCAGGAGGACTGATCTGGATCGTTCCGTCTTTGACACAAAAGCAGGGACGCTGGTTTAGGGGAAGACGGAGGACACCAACTTAGTCTCTGAAGGCAGCTCGGGCCTGGGCAGAGCTCACCTGGGGCGCCAGGGCCAGGGGGAGAGGGCTGCTCCTCTCTCTGCGTCTCCTCGCTCAGTGGAGAATCTTCTCCGGGGGGTCTGTGGTTTGCTCCTTGGGTCTGCTTGTTGCCCCGGATGTTACACATTGTGTTTCTGAAAGGAAAATAGAGGGTCACGAGGCTGATGGCCTTGCTGTGCTGCCCGCTGCCCTCCCCGCTGCCACTGCTGGTGCTCAGGCTACGTCCCCAACCCCGATCACGGCCTGATCAGCCTGCCTGACTCCAGGTTCCCTGCAGGATGCACCCCATCTGAGCCTCTCCCAATACCCTCATCCCTCTCCTTCCGCTTTTTCATCATACACGTCACCTTCCGTACGTAACATTCCTTGTAAGCAATACAAGCTTGACTCCTCTGCCTCCAACTCCACTGCTGGAATGTAAGCTCCATGAGGGCAGGGGTGTTTGTCTGCTTTGTTCAGTGAAATAGACTTGTCCGATTAACTTTCCTGAAACCTTCACCTGGTCTTAGAACGACTTGGCTTAAAAAGCACTAGTGGCTCCTGACTTCTGCTGAGAGAAGTTCCAAACAACTTCCAGCCTCCTGCTCCCTTTGCTTTCTTTCCCTGCTCAGACCTGTTCTCTCGGCAGCCTTCACTGATCACCTCACAGCCTCCAAGGTGCTTACTGTACTTCAGGGATGGGCCTCCCTTTGACCAAGCACTTGCCTAGGCTAAGTAATGGTGTCTTTTCTTCAAGAACTGGGCACTAACCTACCTGCATGCCTGTGGGTACCTGGCACTGGGTCACATGTGCCCAGAGTGCAGACTCAACAGATTTTTTTTTTCCAACGTGGGCTATTTTTTAAAAAGTCTTTATTCAATTTGTTACAATATTGCTTCTGCTTTATGTTTTGTTTTTTTGGCCACTAGGCATGTGGGATCTTGGCTCCCCCACCAGGCATCAAACCTACACTCCCTGCATTGGAAGGAGCAGTCTTAACCAGGGAAGTTCCCTCATCAGTGTTTGCTCTGCAGGAAGGAACTCGGTATCACCAAAAGCTGACCGGGCACTACAGACCACAGAGAAATTCACAGTGAGTTGAAATGGATGAAAAGGCAGCTTAACTGAGTTTATTTTCCCTCTGCAAAGCGATAAAAGCAGATATATTCCAAAATATAAACAAGGAAGAAAAAAATGAAGAGTTCACTACGTCCATGTTTTTTAAACAGGATATGAACCATTGTACAAGCTGCTCACTTGTGTCTGACTCTTTGCGATCCCAGGCACTGTAGCTCTCCAGGCTCCTCTGTCCATGGGACAAGAATACTGGAATATTGGAGTGGGATTACCATTTCCTTCTCCAGGGGATCTTCCCGACCCAGGGATCAAACCCGGGTTTCCTGCATCACTGGCAGATTCTTTACCATTTGAGCACCAGAGAAGCCCATGGTAGACTGAAAAATCAGTTTGCTATCATGATAAACATCTAAAAAATGGAATAGAGAATATCAGAAGCATCCCACTTAGAAAGGGTTTTCTTTTGTGAATTACATATATGCATACTGAGCTATAAAATAAGATGGTCCTCTGTGTGTGTAAGTTTTTGATAACTAATTCAATCTCTTTACTTGTTATAGGTCTACTTAGATTTTCTATTTTTGAGTCAGTTTCAGTAATTTGTTTTACTTGGTATTTGTCCATTTCATCTGAGTTATCTAATTTGTTAGCATATAATTGTTTATGGTATTCCTGGAAGGAAAGTTATGACCAACCTAGATAGCATATTGAAAAGCAGAGACATTACTTTGCCAACAAAGGTCCGTCTAGTCAAGGCTATGGTTTTTCCTGTGGTCATGTATGGATGTGAGAGTTGGACTGTGAAGAAGGCTGAGCGCCAGAGAATTGATGCTTTTGAACTGTGGTATTGGAGAATACTCTTGAGAGTCCCTTGGACTGCAGGGAGATCCAACCAGTCCATTCTGAAGGAGATCAGCCCTGGGATTTCTTTGGAAGGAATGATGCTAAAGCTGAAACTCCAGTACTTTGGCCACCTCATGCGAAGAGTTGACTCATTGGAAAAGACTCTGATGCTGGGAGG
>NW_011494815.1:2265955-2279835 GCF_000754665.1 Bison bison bison | reverse complement strand
TCACTGACTCGATGGACGTGAGTCTGAGTGAACTCTGGGAGTTGGTGATGGACAGGGAGGCCTGGTGTGCTGCGATTCATGGGGGTCGCAAAGAGTCGGACACGACTGAGCGACTGAACTGAACTGAAACTGAAACTGAATAAATCTTTTTATTTTTGTAAGGTTGGTAGTAATGTACCCCTCTGGTTTTTGACTTTAGTCATTTGAGTCTTTTATTTTCTTGGTCTTTCTAGCTAAATGTATGTCAATTTTGTTAACCTTTTCAAAGGACTATCATTTGATCTTAAACTTGTTTTTAAAACAAAATCCAAAGTTTAAAAATAAAATAAAATTTAAAAATTAAAAAAAAAAAAAAATCCAGCTTTTTGGTATAGATGAGTCCAGAATAGGAAAAGAATGAGATTGTTCTCTTATGGCGAGTACAGCTGACTGATAGAAGGTAAAATTAATCAATTAAATTAAGAACAGAGAAGAAATTAGAACTCAGCACTCCTAACACCTGAACTTGAATAAGGTACCCTTGACTCCTTGGGCTAGACATTTCCTCCTCCTAGTTCTTACTATGAAAGTATTAGTTGCTCACTTGTGTCCGACTCTTTGCAACCCCATGGATTATATAGCCCGTCAGGCTCTTCTGTCCATGGAATTCTGCAGGCAAGAATACTGGAGTGGATAGCCATTCCCTTCTCCAAGGGATCTTTGCAACCCAGGGATTGATCCTAGAGGAGCACTATTACCGATTATCACTCTGTGCTGGTCTTGTACTGAGCCCCATGACATGAATCTCACACATGATTTGGCGAAGACCCTGGGGAACATCCTGTAGCCAGAGGTACGGTCTGGTGGGGTGACTGCACTTTGCCTTGCCCAGGGACTGCAGCCTCCCCACCATGTCCAGGGTCTCACAAGTAGTCACTCCTGGGGTATGCGAAGGCATAAAAACCCCAACTTTGTTCAGTAAAGATCGTTCTAAGCCCTTGTATATGTCTCTGCTGGGGACAGGAGGCTCACTAACTGATGTCACAGACCAGGTGGCCACAACGCACCCAAACTACTGTGCTTGGAAGAGGCATCTCCACTGTATTGACTTTGCTTAGAGCAGTTCATGGATCATTTTCTGTGTAGGTTTAACTAGGTCTGAAAGGCCTGGTTGAGCATGGGAGCAGTGGTCCTAAAGCCTTGTTCTGGAAGGACAGATAACCTTGGGCAGGTCATTTATCCTCTCTGAGCCTGGGTTTTCTCATGTGCAATGAGATGAGGGATATATCCACAACCAACAATGACCTGGCCCTTGCATGGGCCAGGTCCAAGAGAAACACTAGGAATTCACTCATCTCATCCTCACCTACACACACTCAACTCATTTACTCCCCACAGGAGCCCAAGGAGGTAAGTCCTGTTATAACCTCCACTAGACAGGAAGAATTGAGACTTGGAAAGGTTAAGGAATCAAAGCCACAGAGCAAGCAAGTGGTGGAACTGAGCCACAGATGTGGATGTCTAACCCATGTCTGAGAACTTAACCATTAGATGCTACTTTTCAAGTTTGTCCGGACATCTCAGTGAGAGCATAAAGCACTGAGCACAGTGTCCTTCCTTGAGTATGATCGGGGCTCATGGCATTGCCAAGAGCAAATACCAAGCCCAGTCAGGCAAGGGCGTGCAGGAGGCAAGGGTCTTTCCAGGGCTGTGGGGCAGACAGGGCACTTGCAACACCATCTCACATTTTCTGTGGGTTATTTCAAGTAACAGTGATCCTCAGAAACTTCCTTTTTTGCATGTTCTTGGTTCCGCTTCTCTTGTTTGGTGGCCGTCAGTAGGCATGATCCTGGTTTGATCTTCGTGAGACCACTCTGGACACACACTGGCTGGGTGTTTGGGTTCCTCAGGCTCCCTCTCCCCACAGCACGCTCACCCCCTGTACCCAGCTCCCTCCTGCTTCACCTAAGGGAAGATCCTCTGCAGGGTGCCCTCCTTGTCCACTCATCCTGGGGGGCTCAATCATGCCGCATACCCCCAAGTCTCTCTCTCCAGATCAGATCTCTCTCCTGAGTTCTAGGCCTTTCCATCCAAATGCCTGTGGTGGTAGTTCCATCTCTAGCCAGTAGGCCCTAAAGGACACTCATCATTATTTTCCCTAAAATCTGTTTCTCTCCTGGGAATAGCACCACTCCCCTACTAGTTACCCAAGCAAATTCAAACACTGAAGCCGACAGAGAGGAATGCTATATTTGAGTCACACAGAACCAAGGTCTCTAATTCAAGTCCAGCAAACAATCTATTCTGCTTTCTAAGAGGCCCCAGCTCATCTGACGTCCACAGAGAAAACAAGCACCCAAACAGGATCAGTAGTGGGTATCGTCTGAATTCCCCAAAGCTTCCACCCCTTCAGTTAGAGCAACAATAAAAGCAGCAGATAATATTCAATATTTAAGTGCTCACTGATACCCAAGCACAATTCTAAAGCAGTTTACCTTTAAACTTCTTGCCCCAAACACACATGAGGCAAACATTACTGCATTTACATTTACTAACAATCTGAGTGAAGCACAGAGAATTCAAACATCTTGCCAAGGGTGGAATAGCCTATGACTGGTGGGGCCAGGATACAAATGCAGGCAGTGTGGTCTGAGAGCCAGGCTATAGTGCTGTCTTCTTATAAGCTGTTTAAAACAAAGCCTGCCAGTAGGAAATATAAATTACATATACCACACATGAGTAAATGAAAAAGAAGCTGAGACATAATCGAAATACAGTAAATTACACATGCGAAAAGTGAATAATGATGCATTTGACATTTGTAGAAAACTGTGAAGCCATCACTCCGTTACACTGAATAGATCTCAATTATGCGCATATGTATGGGTTTCCCTGGAGCTCAGTGGCAAAGAATCTGCCTGCCAATATAGGAGATAAGAGTTGTGTCCCGGGGTTGGGAAGATCCCCTGGGGAAGGGCATGGCAACCCACTCCAGTATTCTTGCCTGAAAAAATCCCATGCACAGAGAAGCCTGGTGGGCTACAGTATACAGGGGTCGCAAGAGCGCTGGACACGACTGAGAACTAAACAACAACAACAACGCGCATGTGTATACGGAAAATGTGAGGAAGGAGGTGCTAAGAATGCTTGCCTGGGTAAAAGGACTACGGGTAATTCCAAAATTTATACCTTTCTGGGTGTTCCTAATTTCTTACAGACAATGTGTACTATTTCAAAAATCAGAACAAAGGTAGTATTTTAAAGTAATGATGGCATGAATTGAAAATAAAGAGCCTAACCCCCAACCCAGGTCCACCTCCCCGCAGGGGAGTCATACCAGATTGCTGTAAGCTCTGAAGGAGGGGCTGCCTGCAGCTTGGCAGGCCCCTCAGCTGCATGGCACTTACTGTATTTCAGTTCCCAGGTGCTTGAGGGAAATATTCTGAAGGGCCGAGGGCCTGGCATGGACTGGCTGCCAGGCAGCTGCCACACCCACAAGATCAGTGGGCGTTTTCACGGGACACAGGAACGCCTCCTCCTCCTCCTCCTCTTGCTCTGGGGAACAAAGAAAAGGGAAATCATCCATGCTCTAAGTCACTGCACTTAGGAAGACAAGCCGGGCAGTGTTATGATTGGGAGCAAGTGAGAGTCTGTGAGCTGCAGAGCAAGGCTTCCCTTTAGGGTAACAGCAGCCAGAGGCAGGCTTTTCGCCAAAGGTTTTGCTGGGACAACCTTCCTGGAAACCCCCTTAAAAATCTGCAGAACTGTGGATATTTCTACATCTGAGAATCCATCCCAAAGAAGTTCTAGGAGATGCAGACAAAGCTTTATGAGCCAGGAGGTTCATCCTGGCACTGTTTGGCCTCACACTAGAAATAACATTAAGGATCTGGGGAGAGGTTAAACACATCATGATGCCTTCAGGCAATGGACTATCACTCAACCATTGAGAACAATGCTAATGAAGAATGCTTAGGAATATGGGAAATATCCATAGGATATAAAGTGGAAAAAGTTGAGATTCTAGTATGATCTCAACTGTCCAGAAAAGTCTCAAAGAAGTACACTCTGCAATCTTAACAGAGGTCAGAACTGCATGATGGGGTTAGAAGTGGGCAGGTTATGCTCATTATAGTTTACTTCTCCCCCGACCCCAAAATTTTCTACAGTAAACATGGATTCTTTTATAAACAGAAAATATATATTTATCAAAAGCAGATGTTAATAACGAGATTTTATAACACAGGGAAATTTTAGGGACACAATACTGAGTGCCAAAAAAGCTAAGTAGGGCCTTTTGTATTATTATATGATCAGAGATATGTTTAAATAAAAGGCAGGCAGGAGTCCATGACATAACATTAACATTGGCTGTCTCTGGGTGATAGGCTTATGGTTACTTTTTCTTCTAGTATTCTATGTTTCCAATACGTTCTGCTTCCTCCAAAATGTTTAATAGTAAGGAAGGTTTCAAGGCTAAGGAAGCATTATTTGAAGTATAAGAGAGAGGGAGGCAAAATATTTCAAGGTCAGTTTTGAGTGTTACAAAAAGTGGGAGAGAACTCAGGCCACTGGAGGGGTGGCATGACCCTGATCAGGCAGCCCCTGAGGATGACAGGATAGCAGACACTCTTTGTTTGGAGCCCTCTCACTGAGAGAGTAAAAGATTGCAGGGTAGAGGAAATTTGTTTTTGCACCACATCTACACAGAGGGCATGGGTGCAAAAACATAAAAAACACAAGCACACCTCTGAAGGGCTGAGGGCTTGGCCTGGACTGCTTTATGGGTTCAGCTCCAGACAGATGCCCCCATAGAAAACAGAACTGATATGACCCAAGGCTCTGGTCTGGGGTCTCTGGGCCCCTCTCCAGCCTAGAGAGGGAGGTGTACATGCCCTCAGGGAGGTGCCCACACAAAAAGCTTTCAGCAGCATTTACTTGTAATTCTCCTTTTGCCTGAACTGTAGGGACTGCCACATCATCAGTCTGAAGAAATCAGCACAATGAAATTGCCTAGCCAGAAGGTCGCTGCTTCCCCAAAGGGCCCTGAACAGATGACCAGTTGCCCCCACAGCCTGAGGGGTGTCGGGGGGGTGTGCGTGTGAATCTGAAGACTAGGGTTCAAATTTCAGTGCTGACATTTTCTTGCTGTGTGACCTTGGACAGGTCTCTTGACCCCTTCGAGCCTCAGTTTCCTCTTCTGCAAAACGGGAATAACTACCTACCTAAGATCTCTGTGAGGATTAGGGAACTTGAGGCACGTAAAGTGTGAGAACAGAGTAAGTGGTATATGTATTTCTATGATGATATACATAAAAGTCCTTCGTAAACTGTGTCCTACTTTGGCAAAGTGTTATTATTATTATTATAGATCTGCTGACTCCCCCTTGATCCTCCATGGCTCTTATAGAGACCAGTGTTTACGGCAACTATAAAATAACGGTGTTTAAAATAAAGGTGTATAAAATAAACACTTAAAGGCCGCAGAGAACATGCCTTGCAGATTGCTCAAGGACATGATTAAACACTTTTGAAGAAGATGAAGTGTCCGTGACTCAAAGTCAGATGCAAGTCTGTTGGTTTTTGCTCCCCTAGGAGCATGCCTCTGCTTCCTCCCAGGAAGGGTGGAGGCTGGAGAGGTGGGGCAGTCTGCTCTAGCGGGGTCTGCCAACTTGCTCAAGACTCCAGAAATGTCTTTCTAGGGAAGGTTCCTCAGGGCCCCTGTGTCCAGGAGGGTGGAGGCTGCTGTGGGATGAGAAAGGCTTCAGAGGAGAAGTCTACATCCTGGCTTCCTGCATCTTACCCCCACCCTATTCCCCAACCCACCCCCTCCCCACGCCCCACCCCAGACCCCCGAAGGAGACTGGTGCCTGGTCATTAAGGCAACTCCCCTCCCCCGACATCCACTGCAGGGGCAGGCCCAGAAGAGGCCCACTGAGTGTGTTGAACCAAAGGCATTCTTCTGATAACCTGGTTCTTTGGACACTTGGGAATCCTGTCAATGGAAGGCTTCCTTGGTACTCCTAGTCTGAGGTTATCTGGCAACTGTGTCATTCAGCCACAGGTTCTGGCGTAGTCAGGGCTATTGGCTCTCCCAGAGATGGGAGAGGAGGGTGAGAAGCGCAGAAGCAAAAGCAAACACACCCTTCCCCAAAGAAAGTGCTTAGCAGCATAAAACACACAGAAGGTTCTCTGCGGAAATTATGAATGATTATCATAAACCATTAAAAAGAAGTATTTACCATGACAGTGTACAGACACATTCAGTAACTGCATTATTAGGGCAGTTCTCAAGCACTGAGCATTCACTATGTATCCGGCTTTATGCTAAGGGCTATATATTCCTTTTCTCACTTAATGATAAAATTCAATATACTTACTGACACATTCATTCAGTAGATACCCAATGTGCCCGGCAGGGCATCAGGTACTGAGGATACAGGTGACAGAGACATGGAACCCACCTTTGGAGGGTAGGGGGCAGAGACTGACAAGCACACTGTGATTAGAACATAACGTTAACTGTCTGCAAAAAGCGTTGAGAGCTCACAGAATCCAGCTGGCAAAGTCCTGGAAGGCTGCCAAGAGGAAGTTAGCAAGGAGGTGACAGTGGAGTGTGGCCGGAGAGTGTAAGCAGGAATGTGTCACGTGGACAAAAGTAGGCAGGGACGCCTCTGGTGCTGCTGAAGTGCACAGCACAAGGTAGGCACTGGGCGCACAGGCAGAGGTGAGACCAGGAAGGACAAGGCCTGAATCTGGTGCTAAAAAGCTGGGCCTGGGACATGGAGGGCGGCCATGGAAGGGGGTGCGGCTCAGGTTCTCATTTGAGAAAGCTCGCTTGGGCTACAGTGAAGAGGTGGGGTCTGCGGTGGCAGGCTGGGACACGCAGACACTGGAGAGGAGGCTGCTGTGGTTGTCCAGCTAAGAGTGGAGGCCTGACCCAAGACAATAGCAGTGAGCACCTGGATCTGACGTGCACGCCAGAAAGCAGACATCGCCGGCCCAGGCGACTGACTGGACTGGCTGAGATTCAGGAAGGGGCAAATGGTAAATGAAGGCCATTGGCTGAGGGAAGGAAAAGTGGGGAGAAGGATAAAGGCAGATGAGCTCGGTCTGTAATGCATCTGGGTACTAGGGTCTAGGAGGCGGCTGGTCACAGGTCCCGCCCTCGCCCACGGGGGTCCCTGTCAACTAATGGTGAAGCATGTTAGACACGCTACAGCCCTGTGGGTGGTTTTCTGTCTCAGTTCTAAAACCTGCCAGTCACAGTCCTGGCTGCAATATGGGTGTGGGAGGGTATGAGCTCCAGGACTCCTCCATGCTGAGACGTTTTAGGATTTGGGTTCTTATGGGTCACCTGGGGGTAAAGGTTCTGCCCTACAGAAACATGGGATAAGATCACAGATCTACTCGACTCACAGCACAAAAGCATTTATGTCAGAAGCAACAACAATAACTGCATTTTCTCATTAACCTTCCTCACAGGTTGTGAAAGTTCTTGAAATCTTTGCATAATTGCTATCATCATAATATTAGCTGACGTCTACTGAACTCTGACAATGCTCAGACATCATTCCAACCACTTAAGCTGTGTAGATTCATTTAATCCCTATAATAACCCTAAGAAGTAGGTATAGTTTATTAACCTCATTTTACAGGGAAGGAAATTGAAGCTCAGAAAGGTTAAGCAACTTGCCTAAGATTGCACAGGATGAGGATCTAAAGCCAGCCAGCATGGCCTCAGAGCCTGTGTTCTTGCCATGGATGCTATACTGTTGCCCTAGTTGATCCTGAGCCACATCCCTGGCTCTCTGCTTCTTTAGCAGAGGACTCCTCCCACTTACTCCCAACAGGAGGGTAGAGGCTTGGTCACCAAAAGCCCTGGGTGTATGAATAGAAGGCAAGCCTGTTGGGTACCTAGCTCAAGGCGCAGGGCAGGCCCATTCCCAGCCAGGGCAGCGTCGTGGGCAGCAGGAAGTGCAGGCAGGCTGTTGTGGAACTCCCAGCGCTTCATCTGCAGCTGCTGCAGCCAGTACAGCATCGCTTGCTTGGTGGCAGCCTGAGAAGCACAAGGGTTAGTTGGCAAGGCCCTGTGCCCACACGGTGGGACTGGGTGAGGGATGTGAGAAGGTCATGGGAAGTTTGGCAACTCTCTCCTTCCTGAGAAAACAAAAAACAAAACAAAACACTGCCACTGTGGATAGGTGCCCATCTTTGAAACACCACATGCTCCTCAGTCATAGAAGATAACCAGGCTCTGATCTTCCACTCAGAGATATCTTAACCTTTCTGGGCCTCAGTGTTTTCATCTGTACTATGGTGATGATAACACTCGGTCCATAAGGTGGTTATGAGGGTGAAATGAGGGAAGGAAAGTGTCCAGCAGAGTTCCTGACATGCAGCAGGAGCTCCAAATGTGCTCACTGGATAAAAGAGTTTGGAGACATTGAGAGAGAGGGAGAGAGCTTTGAAATTCTGACTTGGCTGGGGCCCGGGTAGCATCACTACCTTCTTGTGTGACATCTCAGTGTCCTAGTCAACTTTGTGGAGTGAGGAGAATCCCCCCCTTTCTGAGGATGATACGACTGGGACCTGGAAAGTCACATGCGTTCAACAACAATTCAGTGGCACCTCCAGGCAGCCCACACAAGGTACACCTGACACTGGTCATCAGTCCCCCGGTACTGGATGGTCCACACACCTACTCTCACATCCATTACGTTGCCTGATCCTCCACTGGGGAAGCAGGGCAGGAGTGCTTGGCCCCTGCTATAGATGGAGAAACTTGGAGAAACTAAGGCTGTGAGGTGGCCCAGGCAGGTGGTGGTAGAGCTGGTCCCAGAACCCAGGTCTCCCACTTCTAAGCCAGAGACCTGTTATAATTTATGGCCAGGAGAGTGTGACTTACAGAGAGAAGGCCTGGGATCAGATGGGCTGCAGAAGCTGGGCAGCTCGCTAGGATTGGAAGGTAAGCCTCACAGAGATGACCACAGTCAAGGCCGTGTGAGAATATAAGCAAGCAACCAGGGCAAGCCCTCTTCTCAAGAGGGCCAGGGGTGAGGTGTGCAGAAGGCAGGAGGCTCCATGAGAGGGGCCCTCAGCCTGCCATGGAGGGATCAAATCAGATAAAATGCTGTCCACCATTCTCTTTCTATATCAAAGCTTTCCCTGAGAGACCTCAGCTTCTTCCAGGGCTTCACCATGACCTTGTGCTCACAAACTCCCACTCATACCCAAACATCCCATTTTATTAATTCTCTGGACATGCGTATATTGAGCATCTATGGTATGTGTCAGGGACTGTGGTAGGCAGTGGAGACACTGGTGAGCCCACATGGCCCCTCTCCTCTTGAAACTTAAGAATCTACCAAGGGGACATATGACTGCATGTCCTGTTGTTTCCTCAATTGGGGTTCCCTCCTGTCAGTGACTGGCCCAACCAGGCAGTCAGCCAGTTACACAAGCCATCCTTGACTCCTCTCTCATATCCATAGCCACCTGCATATGTCTCCTTCCCCAATGCTACAGCTCAGCCATCATTTTCTCCTGATGGACTGTCACCCACCCCCTACTGCAGCCTGGTCACAAGACTGGCCTAGTCATTAAAGTGCAACTAAAAGCTGTGAGCTATATCCAGGGGGCTCAATAGATTCTCCATTGGCTGGAAGTAGAGGTGGGAGGGAAGCAGTCTACTGGCACACTCCTCTCTGAGTGTGAATTCCAGAACTCCTAGCCCACACCAATCTTTCTTTCCAGTTAAGTTCTAGGCACTTTCACTGGACAAGAACTTTCTGACCTTGGTTCTGTCACTATGTGTGCTCAGTCAACAAATACGTATTGTGCACCCACTAGATGCCAGCAGTAGTCTAGGCTGAGATTAATTCAGCAACTTGTGATGTGCCAGGTGCTTACATACCTTGTTTTAGTCTCACAAACTACCTCGGTACTAAGAGGTTAACTTGCCCAGAGTCACACAGTTAGTAAGTAGCTGATGCAGAATTTGAATCCAAGCCTGTCTGATTTCAAAGCGCAAGGCCTTTGCAATGCTTCAGGCTTTTCCAGTTAAATATGATAATAAAACAGAACTTACTGATGAGAAAACAGGTTTGGCTATGCTTCAATGAACAATGTAGGTTGATCAGTGAAACCTAAGTGTTTATCTCCCAATCTCTGCCAATGTTTTCTCAGCATTCACTCCCCTTGGCTACAACATCAAGAAAAGTAATTCAGAATCCAGGCCTTGAAAGAGGATTGTAAAGCTCATTATCTTGACTATACTTCAGCCCTAAGTAAGAAAGTTATGGTAACTGCCTAGTTTTTTGTTGTTAAGCTGGTTAAGTTTTGTCTGACTGTTTTGCAACCCAATGGACGGTATCCTAAAAGTTTTGATAAGGTACTGAGAAGTAGGGAAGCTATGAGATTCCAAGTGTGGGCTACACTACTTTTTAGTGGTGTGACTCAAACCAGTCCCTTTACCCCTTTATGACTCAGTTTTTTGATCCGTAATATAGGTCCATCATCCCGGCCTTTACTGCAGGAATCTAATGAGGAAATGGGTGTGAATGCGCTTTGAAAAACACAAAACCCTGGGCACCCAGGGTTCACTGAGGTGATCGGGGTCGGTGATTATGATAAGTTTATTGTGACCACCCACCTGTGCTCGGCGGTGCCCTGGGATCCCATCCCGGCCAAAAAGGGAAAACAGTGCTCCATTTACCTTCAAGGTAATTATCCGGTTGGGAGTCTTGATTTCGAAAGTCCCGTCCTCGGCGTCCGCCTTGCAATCAAACACCGCACTGGAGAGGTCGATGCTGTCCAACGGATTCGCATCCTGCGCGGTCCGCGAATAATACAGGTGACATTTCCCCTCGTCGAAGAAGAACCAGCGGGATTTCCAGCCCCGGATGGGCCCCTTGCCACCAAACTTACTTAAATATCCACAAAGCTTTGGGGGGGTCGCCTCCAGGGGCCGGGTACAGCCCTCCGACTCCTCGGAAAGCGACACCTCGGGAACCTTGGCCGAGCCAGCAGGCTCTTCGGACCACGGGACGGAGGAACCAGACTCCGCGGGGCTCTCCTGCGCGCCCTCCATCGCAGAGGGACTGGAGGTTAGTGGCCCAACCCCACTCAAATCTTGAAAACTCAGGTGATAACCTTCCAAAAGGGAGTGATCCGACGGGGGCGGGGCCAGTGGCGACCCGCCTCCAGGAGACGACGGAGGGACTCGGTTGGCTGCAGCTTGTGAGCCTCATAGATCGAAAGCCCAGTAGGGGCGGATGGCCACGCCCATTCGGGCCTCGGCCGCCAGGACACGCCCCGGCACGCCCTCTGCCGGCTCCTCCTTTCCCGCCTACTTCAGGCTTTTCCTCATTGCCTATGCGCCATCTTTACTGGGGGCAGCTTCCGGCATGAGGCAGTCCACAGGGTGAAGGCGTGGTGTCTCTGAATTAGTTCACCCGCGGAAGGGAAGCTGAAAGAGACGCGGGTCCTCCGGTACACTGCTCTGGTAACTCGCGTAATGGCGTGGAAGGGTGGTCCTTTCTCGCGCCTCATGGGCCTCCCGCCTTTTCTCCCCAGGTACCGCTCCGGTCACCGTCGGACGGCGGACCGCGCGGCCATTGGCTGAAAGGGACGCCCTGCTCAGTGTCGCCACATCCGGCACTGCTCTCGGCTTGTGGGGCTCGTTGGCTCAGTACCCGCGGCTGTTTATTCGTGATTCACCCCTGACCGCGGCGGCCTCTCCGCCCTCCGTCCCAGCCTCCTTTTCTGGCTGCTTGCGTTACCTGGGGCGCCTGGTCCGGCTGCTACCCTGACGGAACCCGGTGCCTTACTGGGGCTGGACTCAGCAAATTGTGTACACAGACAAATAGGCCCTGATTAACTCGCTCAACCTCATGTCTCATTCTACCACTTGACCTTAAGTTTTTCCCCTTCCCTCCTGTCAGGCGCATCTCTTCTCTTAGGCTGTAGAACCCATTTCTGTCCACCTCTTTCGAGGCATCACGGTGCCCTAGCCCTGTCTTAGCTCCTCTCCCTTTAGCTTCTTTTTCTCTGCTGCTGCTGTTAAGTCGCTTCAGTCGTGTCCGACTTTGTGCCCACCAGGCTCCTCTGTCCCTGGGATTCTCCAGGCAAGAATACTGGAGTGGGTTGCCATTTCCTTCTCCAATGCATGAAAGTGAAAAGTGAAAGTGAAGTCGCTCAGTCGTCCTCGACTCTTAGCGACCCCATGGACTGCAGCCTACCAGGCTCCTCCATCCATGGGATTTTCCAGGCAAGAATACTGGAGTGGGTTGCCATTGCCTTCTCCAATCCTTAACAAAATTCTCGTTTCCGGGTAAATTATGCCCAGAGACTGAGACTGTCTTTGCCAGTACAGTAATTTTTTAAATACAGGTTCACTGCAGAAATTATGATTTATAATAACAGTATTTCCCAAGTTCCTAGTATACGGGATAATGTCTCTTAATAAGCAAATGAAAAGAAGTAACATCCTCCCAACTGTAAAAGGGCCACAAGGTTAAAACTGTTTTGATAGATGATTTCTAAAACTGTTTTTCCTATCTTCCCCTTGTGTTGCTGGGAACTAAATTTGCATTCTTTGTTACTGATTAATGCTGGCGGGCCTTCTTGCTAGTTTTGCTTGTTCCTTTTAACCCCAGTCTCAAGACTTTCCTTAAATACTCCTGGTTTCTCCCAGAAAGCAGGACGGTAATTTTCAGGAAGTTAGTCTGCTACTGTCCTCATTTGCTGTCAAATCAATAAATTTCGTTTTCCTTTATCCTTAGAACCTTCCCATTATCTTCAGTCTGTATTGGGAAGGAGGACTGAATTTTCAGTTACAAAATCAGTGATATGTTAATTATACTGTTGTTCCAGCCAAAGGGGGGTTTGAAAGCAATAAAATCCAAATTTAGTTCAGGTGTACCTTTCTATGAGTTGGTTCCTGGTATAGTCAGTCATTCCTTCCAGTTGGGTATCAGGGTTAGGACCTATTACCAATGTTGGTAGAGGTTGCTCCCGAGGTTATTCCTCCAGGGACCCTTACATGG
This sequence comes from Bison bison bison, assembly GCF_000754665.1. Classification (NCBI taxonomy): domain Eukaryota; kingdom Metazoa; phylum Chordata; class Mammalia; order Artiodactyla; family Bovidae; genus Bison; species Bison bison. The sequence continues at coordinate 2,266,807 of NW_011494815.1, read as the reverse complement.
CTTGTGCCACTGCCTACAAGGACTAGCACTGCCAGGTTAGGAACAGATCTCCCTTCTTTTCTGAATTCAGTTCAGTTTAGATGCTCAGTTGTTTCTGACTCTTTGTGACTCCATGAACTGCAGCACGCCAGGCCTCCCTGTCCATCACCAACTCCTGGAATTCACCCAAACTCATGTCCATCGAGTCGGTGATGCTATCCAACCATCTCATCCTCTGTCGTCCCCTTCTCCTCCTGCCCCCAATCCCTCCCAGCATCAGAGTCTTTTCCAATGAGTCAACTCTTCGAATCAGGTGGCCAAAGTATTGGAGTTTCAGCTTCAACATCAGTCCTTCCAATAAACACCCAGGACTGATTTCCTTTAGATGGACTGGTTGGATCTCCTTGCTGTCCAAGGGACTCTCAAGAGTCTTCTCCAACACCACAGTTCAAAAGCATCAATTCTTCGGCACTCTGTTTTCTTTATAGTCCAACTCTCATATCCATACATGACTACTGGAAAAACCATAACCTTGACTAGACAGACCTTTGTTGGCAAAGCAATGTCTCTGCTTTTTAATATGCTATCTAGGTTGGTCATAACTTTCCTTCCACGGAGTAAGCGTCTTTTAATTTCATGGCTGTAGTCACCATCTGCAGTGATTTTGGAGCCCAGAAAAATAAAATCTGCCTCTGTTTCCACTGTTACCCCATCTATTTGCCATGAAGTGATGGGACCGAATGCCATGGTCTTAGTTTTCTGAATGTTGAGTTTTAAACCAACTTTTTCACTCTCCTCTTTCACTTTCATCAAGAGGCTCTTTAGTTCTTCTTCACTTTCTGCCATAAGGGTGGTGTCATCTGCATATCTGAG
>NW_011494815.1:2262715-2265855 GCF_000754665.1 Bison bison bison | reverse complement strand
CTGCCATAAGGGTGGTGTCATCTGCATATCTGAGGTTATTGATATTACTCCCGGCAATCTTGATTCCAGCTTGTGCTTCCTCTAGCCCAGCGTTTCTCATGATGTACTCTGCGTATAAGTTAAATAAGCAGGGTGACAATATACAGCCTTGACGTACTCCTTTTCCTATTTGGAACCAGTCTGTTGTTCCATGTCCAGTTCTAAATGTTGCTTCCTGACCTGCATACAGGTTTCACAAGAGGCAGGTCAGGTGGTCTGGTATTCCTCTTTCAGAATTTTCCACAGTTTATTGTGATCCACACAGTCAAAGGCTTTGGCATAGTCAACAAAGCAGAAATAGATGTTTTTCTGGAACTCTCTTGCTTTTTCCATGATCCAGCGAATGTTGGCAATTTGATCTCTGGTTCCTCTCCCTTTTCTAAAACCAGCTTGAATATCTGGAAGTTCACGGTTCACGTATTGCTGAAGCCTGGCTTGGAGAATTTTGAGTGTTACTTTCCTAGCGTGTGAGATGAGTGCAATTGTGTGGTAGTTTGAGCATTCTTTGGCATTGCCTTTCTTTGGGATTGGAATAAAAACTGACCTTTTCCAATCTTGTGGCCACTGCTGAGTTTTCCAAATTTGTTGGCATATTGAGTGCAGCACTTTCACAGCGTCATCCTTCAGGATTTGGATTACCGTATTTTTCTTCAATACTGTATAAATTCCAATTTCCATAAATCTGGATCCACATGATCAATATTGCTAGAGTTACTTTGGTTTTAAAGTAATTTGTGTGAAACTACAAGCACAGAGGGTGGGACACAGTAAATGTTAACTATAATTAAAACTCAGTAAAGAAGATCTCTAGGCAAAAGGCAGTAAACCACAGACAGGATGTTAGATTATATAGTAGAATTCACACCATTTAAAACTTGGAAATACTACAATTACAACTGGAGATTTTAGCACCACTTTTAGCCTTTGTGAGATTTGCTGGAAGACAGCCACAGAAAACAAAGATACAGAGATCAGAATGCAATGATAAGGTTGAATCAATTAAATAGGGATTACTTAGTTTTTTTATATTATGCTCCATGTCATTTTGACATGGAGACATTTTTGTTATCTAGAAAGATTTCGTGCCAGCAAATACTTTGTCATGAAAATTTGAAAATAATAACAAAGTTAACCAATCTAATCTCTTGGAAGTAAAAACAAATTTTCTAAATAGCTATTGGGTAAAAAGGAAAGTAGCTGCCATTATGAACTATTTGGTGGAGGAAGTTAAAGGCAGTAAAAGCTGTGCTTATCAATATTCAGCTTGAATGCTTAGTCACTGGTGTCATATGGACCTCCAGTATTTGAATTCTAGCACCAATGATTATTAATTGTGTGATCTTGGGACATAGACTAGAACACTGCCATTCTTGTGGGTAAAGAGTTGGAAGGGGTATTGAACGTTTCTCAACTTTTTCATCCTGTTACAGGTTGAATTGTCACCCTTAAATTCGTATGTTGAAGTTCCAACCCCAGTATCTCAGAATGTGACAGTGTTTGGAGATAGGACCTTTAAAGAGGTAATTAAGGTAAAATGAAGTCAGTAAGGTGGGCCCTACTCCAGTTTGACTCATGTCTTTATAAGAAGAGATTGACACACACATACACACCCACACACGCATGGGTGCTAAGATCTGGGGAAGACAGCCATCCACCAACCAAGAAGAGTGGCCTCAAAAGAAATAGCCCTGTTGACACCTTGATGATGGATTTCTAGCCTCCACAATTGTGAGAAAATTAATTTCTGTTGTTTAAAGCCCAGTGTTTCTTTAGGGCAATCCTAGCAAACTAATACATTCCCTGAACAACAGAGAGCTTCCTTGGAAACCCATCACAGCACAGTTCATAATGAATTAGAGCAGCCATGAAAACCCTCTGAAACTTTATTTTATAAACATAAATACCTGCAAATTCATATCAGTTTAATATAAAGTATTTTACATTAATTTCTAAAAAGCTGAACAGTGGAACCCTACTCCCAACCACTTCCACGCCGAGGGATGGAGGAGAGGCAGGGTTACAGGCCCCAGCTGGGGTGCTATGTGTCGGGAAACCTGGTCACTGGAATTTTCATTGGCCCGTTATAACCTCTCTGGGCTTTGGTTTCCTCATCAGTAAAATAAGGATAACAATTCCTCCTCAGGGCATCCCATTGAGTGTTTGTGAAGACTAAAAAGTAACTATGGAAAATTTAGGGGTTGGTATCCCTAATCTGCAGTAATGTTAACATGCTCATGGTGGGAATTCCGTGGTGGGCCAGTGGTTGGGCCTCTGTGCTTCCACAGCAGTGGGCACGAGTTCCATCCCCAGTCAAGGAACTTGGGTCCCTCAAGTTGTAAAAAACAGGAAAACATGCTCTGGGTTGCTCCAGGGGAAAAGAAGATGAAGACGGTAAAAATAGATTTAAGTTTTAGGTTTAGGGATGTTAGAGGGAAACTTCTGTTAATCTGGATGCATTAATTGCTGTGTGTTCTAGTGGATGCACTTCTGGTTATTGCATCAAAATATAGTAACATCCTTTCTCTTCTTCCCCTTCAAAATTTAATAACATCCTTCCCCTTGAAGAATAGTGTGTGCTGCAAAGCTAGAGGTTGTCAGAAAGCGACACCTTGTGGCCTCTGTGGTGTACTATCCTGGGGTATATTGGGCGTTCCCAGGCTCTGAAAAAGGTGGCTTAAAACTCAACATTCAGAGAATGAAGATCATGGCATCTGGTTCCATCACTTCATGGCAAATAGATGGGGAAACAGTGGAAACAGTGACAGATTTTTATCTTTTGGGGCTCCAAAATCACTGCAGATGGTGACTGCAGCCATGAAACTAAAAGACACTTGCTCCTTGAAAGAAAAGTTATGACCAACCTAGACAGCATATTAAAAAGCAGAGACATTATTTTGCCAACAAAGGTCCATCTAGTCAAGGCTATGGTTTTTCCAGTGGTCACGTATGGATGTGAGAGTTAGACTGTGAAGAAAGCTGAGCGCCGAAGAATTGATGCTTTTGAACTGTGGTGTTGGAGAAGACTCTTGAGAGTCCCTTGGACTGCAAGGAGATCCAACCAGTCCATCCTAAAGGAAATCAGTCCTGAATATTCATTGGAA
>NW_011494815.1:2253571-2262615 GCF_000754665.1 Bison bison bison | reverse complement strand
CCTGATGCGAAGAGCTGACTCATTTGAAAAGACCCTGATGCTGGGAAAGATTGAAGGCAGGAGGAGAAAGGGATGACAGAGGATGAGATGGTTGGATGGCATCACCGGCTCAATGGACATGAATTTGAGTAAACTCCGGGAGTTGGTGATGGATAGGGAGGCCTGGCGTGCTGCAGTCCATAGGATTGCAAAGAGTTGGGCACGACTGAGCAACTGAACTAAACAGGGTCATTTGCTAAAGGGCTTAAAGTAAAGTAAAAGTCGCTCAGTGGTGTCCAACTCTTTGTGACCCCATGGACTGTACAGTCCATGGAATTCTCCAGGCCAGAATACTGGGGTGGGTAGACTTTCCCTTCTCGAGGGGATCTTCCCAACCCAGGGATCCAACCCAGGTCTCCCGCATTGCAGGCAGATTCTTTACCAGCTGAGCCACAAGGGAAGCCTCAAAGGGCTTAAAAGAGGCACCAAATCATGTTCCCTTTCCCCACAATATATTGTAAAGAGGAAGGTTAATAATTTGACATCTTTAAAACATATATACTTTACATATTCCTTCAGCCTGTTTTTTAGTGAAGAGTAGTGAAACATTTTCTTTTAACAAAATCATGTATTTCTTTGTATTCAATGTAAGAGTTTATTACATGCACTAATGAACATTTTTTATTAAGTAATTTGGAGTTGCCTTCAATATTGAGTTTTTTTATTTATTAATACTTTGGGACAATTTCAGTTCTCTTATTAAGGAAGGAGTAGTCTTATTTAAAATATGATTTAAAAATTTTAGGCTTTCTGGTCAGGAAAATGTCATCATATAATGTCTAACATTTATTTTTGAGTAATATTTTCAATTGATAATAAGCCCAGAGAATTAATGTTTATTTGACAGTTTTTATTTTTAAATATATTTATGATTTTGTTCTTTCAGTGTTGCTGTTGCTGCTGCTAAGTTGCTTCAGTCATGTCCGACTCTGTTCGACCCCAGAGACGGCAGCCCACCAGGATCCCCCGTCCCTGGGATTCTCCAGGCAAGAACACTGGAGCGGGTTGCCATTTCCTTCTCCAGTGCATGAAAGTGAAAGTGAAGTTGCTCAGTCATGTCTGACTCCTAGCAACCCCATGGACTACGGCCTACCAGGCTCCTCTATCCATGGGATTTGCCAGGCAAGAGTACTGGAGTGGGGTGCCATTGCCTTCTCCTTTTACTGAGATATAATTGACTTATAGCACTGAATAAATTTAAGGTGTATAGCATAATAATTTGAGTTACATACATCATGAAATTATTATTATAATAAGTTTAGGAACATCCATTATCTCATGTAGTTACAGAATTAAATAGAAAATTTAATGGAAATATATTTTTTCCTTGTAAAGAGAATTCAGGATTTACTCTCTTAACTTTCATATATAACATACATACAGCAGTATTAATTATCTGTATCATGGACATTTTATCCCTAGTACCTATTTATCTTATAACTGGAATTTTGTACCTTTGACTTCCTTCGTCCATTCCCCCCCATACCCTACTTCTGACAACCATAAATCTAATCTCTTTTTATGAGTTTGTTTTTGAAGTATAATTGACTTAAGAAACTGTTAGTTTCTTATACACAACATAGTGATTTGATATTTCAGTACATTTCAAAATGATCACTGCAGTAAATCTATTTATACTCTGTCCCCATACAAAGATTAAATAATTATTGATTATATCCCCCAGACTGTACATTGCATTCTTGTGACTCATCTATTTTGCAACTGGAAGCTTGTACCTCTTAAATCTCCCTCACTATTTCTCTCCCCCCCCAACCCCCTCTTCTCTCGCAACCACCTGTTTGTTTTTTGCATCTGTTTCAAAAACCCTGTTTCTCTTTTGTTATATTTGTTAATTTGTTTTATTTAGTTTATTTTTTTTGCCACACCACCTGGCATGAAGGATCTTAGTTCCCCAACCATGGATCAAACCTGTGCCCCCTGTAGTGGAAGCTAGGAGACTTAACCACTGGATTGTCAGGGAAGTCCCACTTTTCTTTTTTTAGATTCTGCATGTAAGTGAAATCATACAGTGTTTACTTTTCTCTGTCTGATTTTGTTTTTACTTAGCATAATGGCCTAGCTTTATCTGTGTTGTCACTAATGGCAAGATTTCATTCCTTTTTGTGGCTATGTAATATTCCATTGTGTATATATGCCAGATCTTTATCCATTCATCTGTTGATGGGCACTTAGCTTGGTTTCATATCTTAGCTATTATAAATAATGCTGCAGTGAACATAGAGGTGCACGTATTGTTTTCAAATTAGTGTTTGCTGGATTGTATGGTAGTTCTATTTTTAATTTTTTGAGGAATCTCCTAGTGGCTGTACCAATTTACATTCTCACCAACAGTGCATGAGGGTTCTCTCTTCTGCACAACTTTACCAACACTTACTATTTGTTATCTTTTTTATAATAGCCATTCCTATGGGTGAGGTGATAGCTCATTGTAATTTTAATTTGCATTTCCCTGATGATTATGATATTGGGCATCTTTTCATATGCTTGTTGGCCATCTGTATGTCTTATTTGGAAAAATGTTCAGATCTCTGCTGCCCATTTATTAATTGGATTGCTTGTTTTTTAAATGTTGGGTTGTATGAGTTATTTGTGTATTTTGAATCTTAACCCCTTATCATATAAGTTGCTTGTAAATATTTTCTTTCATTCAGTTGGCACCCTTTTTGTTTTGTTGATAGTGTCCTTCACTGTGCAAAAGTTTCTTGGTTTGAAGTAGTCTCATTTGTTTACTTTGGTTTTGTTTCCCTTGCCTAAGGAAACGTCCAAAAAAAGAAACAAATGCTGCTAAGATTGATGTCAAAGAGCATACTGCCTATGTTTTTTTAAGTCTTTAATCCATTTTGAGTTTATTCTTGTGCATGGTGTGAGAAAGTATTCCAGTTTGGTTATTTTTGCATGTAGCTGTCTAGTTTTCCCAAATACATAATTTTAAGGGAATTTTATTTAAATTTATTTTTTAGTTTTATTTAAACACACAAATCATTTGCAAATAAGATTCTCACTGACAGTTTTCCTATTAAAATATTGAAGTAGGCAGACAGAGAAACAATGTTTAGTTTTGGATGTATACTTCATAATGTCACATGATCTCAGAAGTTAAGATAGGCTTCCCAGCTACCTGGCAGGGTCACTGTAACATAACAAATGTCCACTACATTGATCAAATTTTGCATGATTGAACATAATGGAAACTCAGTTCCATGTGTCCAGCCCACACTGCACAGCATTTAGTTGTAGACTCTTGAAAGAAATGACCTGACATTGAACAGTTTTATTTTATATTCCCTTTCGAATTCTGAATGTAAACCAGATTCTGGAAAAGCAACTTCAGTTCCAAGGAAACTTTCCTTTTTAATTGTTTTATATTTTAAAGAATCAAATAATGTGGGAGAGTATTTTTTGTTTAATTTTCACAGATTTGTAAACCAGAGAAATGAAAATCCGAACCTCTTGTATTTTGTGTTCTTGGTGGGCTTGGCCAGAAATGTAGCCACATCAGTTAATGGGTAGGGAAAAGAAATTCCTATGGGAAACTATCAAATCTGGCACTGTCATCATTTCTTCTCTAGTGTCTCTGGAGTTAGACTGTCTGGATTTAAATTCTGGCCCTATCATCACTAGATGTGTGACTTTGGACAAGTTACTTAATCTCTCTGTGCCTGAGTTTCTTCTTCTGTATATCTGAGGATAATCTTTTTTAAGAAATTAAAAAGTATATTTTTTTGTTTGAAGTACAGTTAATTTGCTCAGTCCTATCTGACTCTTTGTGACCCCATGGACTGTAGCCTACCAGGCTCCTCTGTCCATGGGATTTTCCAGGCAATAGTCCTGGAGTGGATTGCTATTTCCTTCTCCAGGGGATCTTCCCAACCCAGGGATCGAACCTGGGTCTCCCGGATTGTAGATAGACACTTTACCGTCTGAGCCCATCTGAGTCCCATTTGGCTTCCCTGGTGGCTCAGACAGTAAAGCGTCTGTCTACAATGCAGGAGACCTGGGTTCCATCCCTGGGTCGGGAAGATCCACTGGAGAAGGAAATGGCAATCCACTCCAGGACTATTGCCTGGAAAATCCCATGGACAGAGGATCCATGGGGTCGCAAAGAGTCGGACACGACTGAGCGACTTCACTTTTCACAGTTAATTTACAATGTTGAGTTAGTTTCAAGTATACAGCAAAATGATTCAGTTATAACTAAGGATAATCTTAATACCTCTTCTGTAGTGTTTTTACATGTGAGATAAACCACCTAAAGTGCTTACACAGTGTCTGGCCTATAGAAAGCATGTAGTAAGTGTTGGCTACTATTATTAGTATGAGTTTTAGGAATCATAGGTTTTTTGAGCTAGTAGGACTCTCAACATTCATTTGATCCAGATCATTGTCCAAAATCTCTAATTTTTATTCCAGTCTAGCAGATAAGATAGTTTTTCTATTTATTGCAGGTCATTAATAGGGTGCTCTGAACTCTTCTAAAAGGTAGTCAACTAGATGGTAATCTCCCTTCAAGGAGGAATAATGTTTCTTTAAAAATGTAAATGCTTTTGAACTGTGGTGTTGGAGAAGACTCTTGAGAGTCCTTTGGACTGCACGAGATCAAACCAGTCAATCCTAAAGGAAATCGGTCCTGAATATTATTGGAAGGGCTGATGCTGAAGCTCCAATATTTTGGCCACTTGATGTGAAGAACTGACTCATTGGAAAAGACCCTGATGCTGGGCAAGATTGAAGACAGGAGGAGAAGGGGACAACAGAGGATGAGATGGTTGGATGGCATCACCGACTTGATGGACATGAATTTGAGCAGGCTCCGGGAGTTGGTGAGGGACAGGGAAGCCTGGCGTGCTACAGTCCTGAGGTCACAAAGAGTCGGACACAACAGAGCAACTGAACTGAACTGAAAAACATAAAGTGGTCACTGTCCTGGAGGTGGTGTGCATGGTGATGGGCGCATGACCCGTTAGTCCATGCACGTTTCAGGAGCTGCCTTTCTCCTTTTCATTGGGTTATTGGGAATCTCGCTCCAGGGCTGAGTGCAAACAGCCATTTGGTGATTTTCTCTGCTGTTCACATGCACTGCAAATCTTTGGGAGCACAGGGGGAGAGGGAGAATTGAGATAACATAGCTCTATCCTACTGTTTCAAGTGAAGATTGAGAGTAGAATACAGCCAAAGTCACTTGATCACTCACCTGCAGAGAAAAGGCAAGTAATAATATACATGGGTTAAGTGGGTTGAGTACAAGGGGAAAACCCTGTAGTGCAGGCAGAGTAATAAATGCCAGTGGACACTTGGCTGTGCTATTGGGTAGAGTGGGGAGTGGTGCTGGCCATGGTGAGCTAAAGAACATAAGACCTGTGGAAAGGGGCATCTCTGCTCAGCTCTGTTTCCAATAGCAACAACAAAACACTCTGAAGGCAAACAGTGTACAAATAAGAACAAGTACATCTGTTTGCCCCATATGACATGCATGTCACCAGTTTGCAACCTCCAAACAAAGGTCTTTGGGCTTACGCATTCCAACTTCTCACCTGATATAGGGATTCCCTGTCTAGCCTCCCTATTTGAACACTTCCGGAGAGTGGCCACTTCCTCATGAGGCTCTCTGCTGAACCGAAACTGTCTCTTTGAACTGGCTGCAGGTTGTCCTCCTTTGTCCCTTTGTAGAGATGAGGAGTAAGACACATCTTTGCTAGATGATGACTTCCCACAGGAGGTAATAGTTGTCATGCTGGGCTTCCCCGCTCCCCCCGTCTTTCTTCAGCTGTGACATGACATGGTTTCTGGGCCTCACTCTCTGGTTCCTGTCCTCCAGAGCTGCTTGTCCAGAAGCCTCATGATGAGAACTGTAGGTATAAGGGTAAGGCAGCCCTTGTACACACTTTGGAACTTTGATCTCTAAGAGGCCAAGCAAATAGGGACATCTGTCCTGCCAAGTCCTATCTTCCTCCTTTGACATATTTTGGGTCCATCAGAGAATGGGGAAAGAAAGATCTCACTTTTGCAAAGCCATCTGGAAAAGTGGAGGGGTTTTACTGAGAAAGGAGTTTCTTTGAAGTTGATAGGTGTTTACCCTGGGACCCTGAGATGCTCAGAACAGAAGGAGATACAGAAGCCTACTCTGGAAGTTCAGCCTTCTCCTCTTTCCTCAGCCTCTTAAGATAGCTGAAACCCCCAGAACCTTCCTCAGTGTCCATTCAGCCCATGGGAAACCTATATCCTATTTTAATCCACTTTATGGGAATGCTACTGGCTACCTTGGCCCTCCTCCTCCCCTCAGGCTGGGCCATCTTTTCTAACCCCTTTCTCCACACTCTAGCAGCACCAGCTCTAGGCATTGGGCAGTCCAATGGTTCTGAAATTGAAGGTAAAAAGTGTTGCCAGTCCTTTATTACTGAAGGGGAGAAGGTATGTACAAATACTTCGGGTGCCCCTAGTCTTACAGGGGTAGGAGAACATGTCTAATGCCCACCCTGCTCCCTAGGGCATGGGAAAGCGATGGCTGTTGCTCCATGAACTCTACACTTTTTACTTCCTCTACTTTTGACCACCAGTCCGCACTCTACCATCCTTCAGGCTGTATGTATGGGGTCAGAAGTGATTAGTGAGTGAACGTGCATGTTGGGTCTGCTCTGCAGAAATCACATGAAATCACAACTCCGTATAGGCCCTGCATTAAGATAACAGCCTCACATCTGGTGGCCCTTTGAACTCGGAATGGAGGCTCTAAAATCAAATCCAGAAATGCTGGTAGCATTCCACCATGCTTTCCCAGTGCTAAGTTAGAAGTTACTTTGAAGTAACCTCTGCAAACAGTGGGAAGAGGGTGGCTTGGATTTTCTCCCTTCCCCGGGTTCTTCCCATACAGTGCAGACTGCTTGAGTTTTGATAAATGTGCATGAGACACTTTCTCTAGTTTCAAGAAATGGTCTAGGTAGAATTGTTATATGGATTTCCCCCTATTGGGTGAGCCATTGTAGCATGAAGTTGTGAGAGGGAAGGGGTTCAATGCATGGGTTTCCTCTTTTTAAAAAAAACTTTTTTGAAGTGTAGTTGATTTAGTGTTGAATTAACTTCTGCTGTATAGCAGAGTGACTCAGTTTTATACATATATATATATGTTCTTTTGGGAGAAGGCAATGGCACCCCACTCCAGTACTGTTGCCCAAAAAATCCCATGGATGGAGGAGTCTGGTAGGCTGCAGTCCATGGGGTCGCTAAGAGTCGGACACGACTGAGCGACTTCACTTTCACTTTTCACTTTCATGCATTGGAGAAGGAAATGGCAACCCACTCCAGTGTTCTTGCCTGGAGAATCCCGTGGACGGAGAAGCCTGGTGGGCTGCAGTCCATGGGGTCGCACAGAGTCAGACACGACTGAAGCGACTTAGCAGCAGCAGTAGCAGCATATGTTCTTTTTCATATTCTTTTTCATTCTGGTTTATCACAGGATATTGAATATACTTCCTTATGCTATACAGTAGGACCTTGTTTATCCATCCTATATGTACTACTAGTTTGCATCTGCTGTTAATAATCTCAAACTCCAAATCCTTCCTTCCGCCACCTCCCTTCCCTTGGGAATCACAAGTCTGTTCTCTATGAATGTCTGTTTCTGTTTCATAGATATGTTCATTTGTGTGGTAGTTTAGATTCCACATATAAGTGATATCAAATGGTATTTGTCTTTCTGACTGACTTGGCTTAACAGGGTAATTTCTAGGTCCATTCATGTTGCTGCAAATGAAATTGTTTCATTCTTTTTTATTCCTGAGTCATTACATTGCTTATATATGTAACACGTCTTCTTTATCCGTTGATTTGTTGATGGACGTTTCGGTTGCTTCCGTGTCTTGGCTATTGTAAATAGTGCTGCTGTGAACACAGGGTACGTGTATCTTTTCGAATTATTTTGTCTGGGTATATGCCCAGGAATGGGATTGCTGTATCATATGGCAACTTTAGTTTTTTGAGGAATCTACAGACTGTTTTCTATAATGATTGCACCAGTTTATCTTCCTCCCAACAGCTTCCCTTTTCTCCACACCCTCTCCAGCATCTATTATTTGTAGACTTTTTAATGATGGCCATTTTGACTAGTGTGAGGTGGTATCTCATTGTGGTTTTTCTTCCCTGGCTGCACTGGATCTTTTTTGCTGCTCGTGGGCTTCTCTCATGGTGGTGTGTGGACTTCTCTCATTGTGGCTAATGGGATCTTAGTTCCCCAACCAGGGATTGAACCCAAGTCCCCTGCATTGGAAGGTGGATTCTTAACCACTATACCACCAGGGAAGTCCTTCATACAGCAGTCTTTATTTAAAGTCTATTTTGTCCGGTATGAGTATTGCTACTCCAATTTTCATTTCCATTTGCATGGCATACTTTTTTGTATCCCCTCACTTTGTATCCTTAGATCTGAAGTGAGTCTCCTGTGCTGCTGCTACTGCTGCTAAGTCACTTCAGTCGTGTCCGACTCTGTGGGACCCCATAGACGGCCTCCTACCAGGCTTCTCTGTCCCTGGGATTCTCCAGGCAAGAACACGAGTGGGTTGCCATTTCCTTCTCCAATGCATGAAAGTGAAAAGTAAAAGTGAAGTCACTCAGTCACATCTGACTCTTCGAGACCCCATGGACTGCAGCCTACCAGGCTCCTCCGTCCATGGGATTTTCCAGGCAAGAGTACTGGAGTAGGGTGCCATTGCCTTCTCCAAGTCTCCTGTAGACAGCATATATATGAGTCTTGGTTCTGTATCCATTCAGCCAGTCTCTGTCTTCTGGTTGGAGCATTTACTATATTTACACTTAAGGTAGTTATTGATATGTTTGTTCTTGTTGCCATTTTGTTAAATGCTTTGGATTTGTTTTTGTAGCTGTTTTGTTTTTTTTTTAAAATTTCCTTTTTCTTTTGTTATCTTGTAATCTGATGACTCTCTCTCTTTTTTTTTTTTTTGGGTTATGCCCTTGTGGCTTTTGGGGTTTTTTTT
>NW_011494815.1:2251732-2253471 GCF_000754665.1 Bison bison bison | reverse complement strand
CCTTTTTCTTTTGTTATCTTGTAATCTGATGACTCTCTCTCTTTTTTTTTTTTTTGGGTTATGCCCTTGTGGCTTGCGGGATCTTAGTTCCCTAACCAGAGATTGAACCCAGGCTCCCACAGTGAAAGCGCCAAGTCCTAACTACTGGACTGCCAGGGAACTCCTTGACCATCAGGGATTGCTTTTTCTTTTGTGTGTGTGTGTATCTGTTTTAGATTTTTGGTTTGCAGTTAACATGAAATTTTGATATAGCAGTCTGTATATATACAAGATTGTTTTAAGTTGGTTATCTCTTAATTTCAACTGCATTTCCAATGTTATGCATTTGTATTCTCCTCATGAGAGAGTATAAAACCTTGCTGGCTTTGATACCATATTTGTATGCACATGATTTCCTATCTCTACTGTATGTTTGCTTTTACCAATGGGCTTTTCCATTTTAATTCTCTTGTTTCTAGAAAAGTTGTTAGAGAAGTTCCTTTAGCATTTGTTGCAGAGCTGGTCTGATAGTGCTGAATTCTGTTAGCTTTTGCTTGTCTGTAAACCTTTTGATTTCTCTGTTGAATCTGAATGAGAGCTTTGCTGGGTGTAGAGTATTCTTGGTTGTAGGTTCTTCCCTTTCATCACTTGAAATATATATCGTGCCACTTCCTACTGGCCTGCATGATTTCTGCTGAGAAATCAGCTGATAACCTTATGGTAATTCCTTTGTATGTTATTTGTTGCTTTTAATATTTTTTTTCTTTGTCTTTCATTTTTGTCAGGTTGATTATTATGTGTCTTGCTGTGTTCCTTTTTGGTCTATCCTGCCTGGGACTCTGCGCTTCCTGGACTTGGGTGACTGTTTCTTTTGCCATGTCAGGGAATTTTTCACATGTCAGTGAGTTTTTCACATGTCAGTGAGTTTTTCACATTTTAAAAATCTCTTCAAATATTTTCTCAGGTCCTTTCTTTCTTCTCCTTCTGAGACCCCTATAATATGAATGTTGATGCATTTAATGTTGTCCCACAGATTTCTTAGACTAACCTCATTTCTTGTCATTCTATTTTCTTTATTCTATTCCACAGCAGTGATTTCCATTAGTCTGTTTCCCAGGTCACTTAATTGTTCTGCCCCATTTATTCTGCTATTGATTCCTTCTAGTGTATTTTTCATTTCAGTTATTGTTCATGTCTGTTTGTTCTTTAAATCTTCTAGCTTTTTGCTAAATACTTTTTGTATTTTCTTGGTCTCTACCTCCATTCTTTTTCTGAGATCTTGGATCATCATTGTTCTGAGTTCTTTTTCAGGCAGATTGCCTATCTTCACTTCACTTAGTTATTCTTCTGGGGTTTTCTCTTGTTCCTTTGTTTGGAACATATCTCTCTGTTATCTAATTTTGTTCAACTTTCTGTATTTGTGGACTCCTTTCTGCAAAGTGCAGGATTGTACGTCTTCTTGCTTCTGGTGTCTGCCCCTTGGTGGGTGAGATTAGGCCGGGGGCTTGTGCAGGCTTCTTGTGGGAGGTAACCACAAATAGGTTTACCTGTGTTTTCATTTTAAGATCATCTGCTGCTAAGTCACTTCAGTCGTGTCCGACTCTGTGCGACCCCATAGACAGCAGCCCACCAGGCTCCCCCGTCCCTGGGATTCTCCAGGCAAAAACACTGGAGTGGGTTGCCATTTCCTTCTCCAATGCATGAAAGTCAAAAGTGAAAGTGAAGTCGCTTAGTCGTGTCCGACCCTCAGCGACCCCATG
>NW_011494815.1:2250143-2251632 GCF_000754665.1 Bison bison bison | reverse complement strand
AGGCAAAAACACTGGAGTGGGTTGCCATTTCCTTCTCCAATGCATGAAAGTCAAAAGTGAAAGTGAAGTCGCTTAGTCGTGTCCGACCCTCAGCGACCCCATGGACTGCAGCCTTCCAGGCTCCTCCATCCATGGGATTTTCCAGGCAAGAGTACTGGAGTGGGGTGCCATTGCCTTCTCCGTTAAGATCATCTAAAACAAATTAAATAGGTATATTCTGGGTCATCTGAGTCCAGCTAATTCTGTTGAGGCTATTTGTTGTGCTGTGCTCAGTTGCTTTAGTTATGTCCTGACTTTTTGCGACTCCATGGACTGTAGCCTGCCAGGCTCTTCTGTCCATGGGGATTCTTCAGGCAAGAAGACTGGAGTGGGTTGCCATACCCTCTTCCAGGGGATCTTCCCAACCCAGGGATCGAACCCAGGTCTCCCGCATTGCAGGTGGATTCTTTACCCTCTGAGCCACCAGGGAACCCCCTAGGCTATTTAAAAAGTATAAAGGGTGTATTCCGGCCTTGGACTGATGTGTTCAAATTTCCTCTGTCCATCCCAGCTGTGTGATACAGGACAGCACTCACACCCTGTGCCTGAGTGCCTTTAGCTGCAGAAGTGTGGCAATAATCATTCCTACTCTGGGGTCCCTGTGAGATCTAGGTGAGATTATGCTTGCAAAGCCCTGCGCCTAGTGCTTAATGAGCATCAACACTCAATCACCATTCGATTTGTGTGTATTATCTGGATGGCCCCACGATTGTCTGTAGCTCATGAGAAAAAAACAAAGGTGGATTTAATAGAGAAGTGATGTGTTAGAGTTGAGCGAAGGCCAAATGATATTACAGTGTGCTGAATAAATGAAGTTTTCACAGTAGTTTAAATAAAGAAAAGCAGTGTGATAATTGAGTTATCACACCAGGCAGGCTGAACTCAAAGAGACACGCCTGGGAACAGTTGGTACTGTGCTTGTGTTAAGAGCTGCAACTTATTTTTCAGCAAAACCTCATTTATTCCTTTAAATCTGTGTTGTTAAGATGTTTTTATTGGTCTTGTCATTTTCTGTGCATTTAAGTCATAAGTCTATTTGGCTTTTATATGGAAGATATAAGCATGAGTTTACATTTAGTTTGAACATATTTAGGTAACTCGCTGTATAATAAAGCAAGTTACCTAATGCATTTTAAAAGGTATCCCTGTGGTTTCAAGTACTACCCTAGGTCTTTTGCATTGGAATTCAGATGGAGGGAAAGCAAATGTTCTTCCTCTTGGTGGAGGGCTCTAACTCTCCTGTTAGGGTGTGGTGGACCAGAGCAGAGACCTTGAGCATGACCTCAAAATCAAAGCCTGCCCAACTGACAGCTCTTCAACACCACCAGTCTGCAGGCTGGTGGCTTCTCCAGTTTTAACCCCTGCCAGAGCTTTGTGTGTGGACTTGATTTTGTGATCCAGTTGACCACAGCGTTATTGGCTGTGTTAGTGTTGTGCTAGTCGCTCCGTT
>NW_011494815.1:2236228-2250043 GCF_000754665.1 Bison bison bison | reverse complement strand
GCTCCGTTGTGCCCGACTCTTTGCGACCCCGAGGACCACAGCCCACCAGTCTCCTCTGTCCATGAGATTTTCCAGGCAAGGATACTGGAGTGGGTTGCTATTTCCTTCTCCAGGGGATATTCCCAACCCAGGGATAGAACCTGGGTCTCTTGCACTGCAGGCAGATTCTTTACAGACTGAGCTACTTTCTAGTATTTCTGCCTTTGCAGTCAGGATCTTTGAGATGTCTCTAAGGGATAAAATGTTTCCTGTTACTTAAGTAACCTGGATGTCAGCAGGGGTTACACTGCCTAGTGAGATCTAGAAGGGATTAATCCAAACTTCCCATCCCTACCATACCTGACTCTGGAAAAGGCCAGTGCCTTTCCGGTATATGTGTGGATTTCCACAGACCTTGTACTTATGCTAACCTCTGGCTCCCTGTTTCTGCTTGTGCAGGGAGATTATTTTCCCCTCTGCATCTTCTTTTATCCCTACTTTGACTTCCATCCAGATGTAGAATTTGTCCCTTTCTTTCATTTCCACTAAAACCCCTAAGACTTCTACTTGTATAGTAAACTTTACTGAAGGTTTAGAGGTATTTTGTGGGAGAGAGTATAGGGAAGGGTAGAGGAGATTTTATTTTATAGCAAATGAAGGACAGGGGAGCCTGGCATTCTGCAGTCCATAGGGTGACCAGAGTCGGGTATGACTTAGTGACTGAACAAAATGACTTGACATCAAATGTTTAATGCTTCTGTTCTTTCAGATCTTTTGGCCACTCTGCTGTCTTCCTCTCTCACTTTTCTCTTTCCTTCTACTCCTGAATTTCTAGTCCTTTCAAATGGAACTGTTCCTCTCTCTCTATTTTAGCCTTGTCTTCAGAATTTCACTTTTCTCCCCCACCTCTTGTCAAGATAGTCTCCCTAACAATGATGTCCTTCCCAAGATGCATTCTGTTGTTAGGGAGTTAGATTGTGGGCTGCACTCTGCACTGATTGAAGCTCTTCACTTTACATTCCTCTTATCTGGGAATAAAACAAATATCAGCTTAGTGCTTACAAAGCACTTTCACCTACATGAGCCCTTGGGTGAGATATGCCCATTTTACAGATGTGGAACCAGAAGCTCAGAGAGGTTGAGTGAATTATCCAAAGCTACATAGCCAGATGAGTTGGGGAGTAGAAATCTGCACCCAGATCTGAAGATTTTCATCTGTGACCCATGTCTTTGTACATAGGATGAATGCTGTCTGAACCTTCCGGCATCGGAGGCCGCATGGATTCCAGTGTAGATGATTAACATAGGATAACCCAGTCGGCCTAAACAGGGATCGTCAGGGCAGCCCCAGCAGTCCATCAGTGTGTGCATTCTGCAGGAGGAGGACGACCAGTTCCCACCCCATCCCCACTCTCCCTTCCCTCTTTTGCTGGCTAGCTCTTTCTCACCTTCAGGTCTAGGTGTAGAACTGGCTACACAATGTGTGGGACTCAGTACAAAATGAAAATGTTGGGCCTCTTGTTCAAAAGTTAAGAATTTCAAAATGAGCAGAACATTAAGCTAAGTATTGGACTCTTGGAAGCAACTATACCATCACATGCCCAGGAAGGCAGACCTGTAGGGAGGTTACACCCCCAGGAAGCATCCTCTGGCTGCCCATTCTGAGCTCCCCACTTTGAGCTTATTACATGCTGTCTTTGTTTCTTCTTTATGCACCTGATCCCCTGTTACTTTGTGAGACACGTGTCCTGTTCACTGCTGTTCCCATGTTCCCAGCACAGGCTCTGACAAAAAGCAGGGGCTTAGTAGATGCCCTCTGGGGGTTTGGGGCCCTTGGAATTGGGACCTGGAGGAACCAGGTGGTGAATAGTCATGTCCAGGCAGGACCCACCCAGGCCTGTAAGAGTTTAGAACCATCGTGACTGAGGCTATGGGACTTGGCAGAGGTTTAGGGCATGGGGTACAGGTTGGGTAGGGACTAATTTTCTCTTCAAGAGACTGTTAATCATTAATGCCCAGAACCTCAGAGACCCTACTGCTCAGGACCAAGTAAGGTGTAACCAGTCGGGGAGATGGGCATAGGCAGAGGACAAGCTCAGAGAGCATGGAACAGACAGCTCCTTCCTGGGGCTACACAGCCTGACCCACACTGGGCCTTCCTTAGCCTCCTTAGGCTTCTAAGGCCCCCTCTCCCCTTACCTGCCCTCTTTGCTCAGTGGTGGGTGTGGGAACGGATATATTTTCCTAATGTCTCCTCATAGCTAAGGGAAAAGAGGGGGGCAGAATTCTCAAAGTTTCAGACAACAGACAGCCTCAAAGGCAAGTATGTCTTTAGGGATTGCTGATCCTTGAGCCCAGATGATGTCAGAGCTGTTTCTCTTTTTTCATTTCTCTCCAATTGTAAGGCAAGATTTGAGACTAAACTCTGGCTGAAACCCTGGAAGGGCTCTGATTGGCTGGGCTTAGGTAATGAGCACATCTTTAAGCCAATCTGTGTGTCCAGGGAATTGGACTTCCCTTGTGGCTCAGCTGGTAAAGAATCTGCCTGCAATGTGGGAGACCTGGGTTTGATCCCTGGGTTGGGAAGATCCTCTGGAGAAGGGAAAGGCTACCCACTCCAGTATTTTGGCCTAGAGAATTCCATGGACTATATAGTCCATGGGGTCACAAAGAGTTGGGACACAAGTGAGCGACTTTCACTTTCTTTCTGTGTCCAGGGAAGGCAGCAAGGATGGTTCCTTCAGGGTCCCTCCCATAGGTCCCTCTCCTCCCCTAACAAACAGAGCTGTGTTGCCAGGGGAGGGGCAGGAATGGGCAGGACAGGCAGAGCAGCCAGTGACTACTGGTGTATTTTCTTTTTTTTTTTTAAACCCAGCACCACCTCCTCTCCCTGTCCTTGGCTTCTGAGCCTCTGGAGTCCGATCCCATGAGGATTCTTCTAGAGAGGAGACTGCTGAGCATGGAGAACAGTCTGGAAGGTCAGGGCTCTGGCTGGTGCCCCAGGTTCAGTGTTTTCTAGAAACCTTTCCCACCTTCCTTCAGAGCATATCATCCCAGGGTCGTCTCCACAGCACAGGGTAAGGAGACTACCAACCAGCATTTTCTCAAAGTGCTTCAACTCCGGAATGCTTCTCTTTGAGGCTTGGAAATAGTCTTTATTTTAGTTTTACCTCGAAAACAAGCTAATCATAACCAAAGAAAGTCAAAGAGACCCCTAAATGAAAGAATGAGGTGCCCACCATTCTTGGGTCCTTTCCTTTAGACTTCAGTTACCACAGAGCTGCTCCCCAAGGTCAAGCAAGGCATGAAGAACTCTACTGATGATGGTGATGAGCATTTTCTTCAGTCCCGTGAGAATTTTCAAAAGTGTTAGGAAGAAAGGCTAACGTTTTCTTCAGTTGATTCCTTATTTAGTGGGGAAATAGGAAGACTTCTCAATAACCTGAGGTGGTGGAGCAGTGTCTCCCTACTGTGGTTGTTCTGGGTCAAGTGTGAGGAAGAAGCTGTATCTCAAAGTGAGAAAAATCCAGGCTCCATGCCTGCCCTCTCAGGACTGTCTGCTTGACCTTGGCTCCTGTCACTGGTCCTCAGCTTAGCCTATGTGTGAAGTGAGGGGTTGGACAAGCTGACCCCTAAGGTTCTTCTTAGCTCCTAATTTCTGTGAGTCTAGATCAGGTAGAGAAGGCGGATTAATCAGGATTCTGGTTCTGTCCCTGCCTTCACCGTGACTCATTTGGTGACCTTAGATAACCTTGTTGGACCTGTTCCCCACCCTTGACCATCCTGTCACAGAGGAGGGCTGTGTAGAAGGTGGCCAGGATTCAGAAGACCTGATCCTTAGGCTCACTACTGAGGATCTTGTGCACTAGGAAACTCCAGCCTGGATCCAGCCTTCTAGTGAAGTCTGTGGTCCAGCCCCCCATTTTGGGGACTCTCACCCAGTCACATGGCTTCAGGCCTCCCTGGACTGCTTTGGCCACATTGGCCTTGCTTAGTCTTCCAGACCTGGAAACTAATATGGACGTGCCTCAGCCACAACGTTCAACTCTGCAGGAGCCTCGTCAGGGACTGTTCCGAGCCAATGAGAAAGCTTGATGCTGGGGGAATTGGGGACGTGGAGGAAGTAGATGTACCTTCCATCCTTGGGGAACTCGTGGTCTGTGGCGGAGAGGAAGGGCCAGCATGAGCCTGTACCCAGTGTGGTGGGAGAGGGACAGCAGAAGAGAACATTTCCGGTTGAGGGAACTAAGAGGGCGTTTTGGATGAGACCTTGAAGGATGGGGTGGACTTGAGATGGAGCTGTAGACTGAGGGCCAGTATGGTGAAGGAAGTGCAGTCTGTAGGGCCCAGGGGAGGTGGGTGATGTATCTGGAAGGAGCTTGGGACCAAATCTCCACAGGCTGTCATGGCCTGGAGTGAGAGTCAGGCCCAGGGAGGCAGTGAGGCTTCTAAACTGGTTAGGAACCTTTTGGTTGCAACTACTGGGAACTGAACTTGAACTAACCTAGGCAGAAAGAGTGATTCATTGAGAGAACCGACAATCTGAAGACCAGGGGTCTGCTGTCCTTCAGAAACAACTGACCCTGTGCTTGGACACCACCATCAGGACACATCTCTTGATCCTGTTTCTCTCTATGCTGGCTTCATTTTTCTCTTCTGTGGGCAACTTCTCTGCCTTGGAAAGAGACTTACTGGCCCAGCTGAGGTCAGGTTCCCTCCCCAGGACCTATCACCAGAAGGCAGCAGGGCTGCTCTGCTCCTGTCTGCAGAGGCAGCATCTGAAGGAAGGTTCATGCTGGGCAGACTCCCCCAGAGCTACCCCCCGAGTTTCTGAGCAGAAGTCTATGGCCTGATCTGACCTGCATTTGGGGAAGAGTAGGCATTAAAGACAGTTTTTTTCCTTTTATTCATAAAAACAAATTTGCAACAATTTATTAAAAATTTATACCATGCAATAGGGGTATGAGAAACTCCTCATTTACATTTGATTCTGGCAGTTCCAGTCTAATTTAAAGCATTTGTGCACTAACGTTCATTGGAAAACACCTTCAGGCTGAAGCCTCTTAGGAAATGTATGGTGTGTTTGCTGCATATAAAAGAACAGAATCGTTAAATAGCTAGAGTCACTTCTGTGGGTCTTGTTATTTGTGGGGAAATTAAAAAAAATTGGGTGAACCTACAGTATCATTAAGACAGAGAATGTACTGTGTGGGTTACTCTAGAAGACTGTGCACGCTCAGGAGTCACAACGGGTCACGGATGCACACACTCACCTCCGACTGTCCGATACTTTTGTTTTTTTTTCCTGCTATGCTGGATTAATATTTCTACAGGTATTGTTTTTGTGTGTGTGTGTGTGTGTGTGTGTATACATTATGTACAATGAATTGTCTCTTTCCCCTTGAAAAATTAAATGTGATCCTTTAAATTAAATCTGGTTTGGTGAAATCAAGAAAGCAAGTAAATACTGTAATACACAGTGAGTGACAACACCGATTTTTAGTGCCTAAACAGACAGTGACTTCAACTTGACCTGTGATGTGTTAACATTTTTTTTCCCCCTAAAAGCTACGTTCCTCCATAACCTCTCTTTGGGGGAGCAGGGGGGAATGCTATGCTACGTGAAATAGGGTGTTTTGAAATGTTGGCGATGGTTGAGACTCCCATGGGCCCTTTTGTCAAAACCTGGTGGTGACAGCGCTGTATTCCTGACTTCCGTGGTCTGGGAAGAGATTATTGCCTGCCTGTTGAAGCTGCCATTAGGTTTCTTTAGGGAGTTGAGCGACTGCTCAGTTGTGCAGACGTCCCGGACACTGTCATTCAGGCCTTTCTTTAGCAGAGAATGAACCTGTCTAGGAATGTCACAAAAGTCATCGGGAGCCCCTCTCCAGCTGGGTGGATCCTGGCAGAGGGCTGTGCTGGGTGCTTCTCTGGGCTGCAGCCCTGACTGTCCTGAGGGCTGAAGGTCATGGTCATCCTGATACCTCACAGGTCAGGGCCGCTTCACTGATCGGTAGGAAGCTTTTCTGGACAAGATCAAGTTTTGATCCTCAGAGCGACCCTGTGAGGTAGGCAGGACGGGTGTTATTTCAACCCCAGTTTGTTAGTGAGGGGAAACAGGCTCAGAGAGACACAAGAGACCTGCCCAAGGTCATGGAAGGAGTTAGCAGTGGAGCAAGGGCCTGAACCCAGGTCTGTCTCACTCCCAGGCCGGTGCTCTTTGGGGTTCCTTTAAAAGGGAAGAGTGATCTTATGAATGAGAATCACTATGCTGATTGATTACCCCACCCCGCCCCTCACCCCCCACTAGGGCAGAGCCCGCCAGCTTGTCTGGATGAAGGCTGCCTTCTGGAAGGTAAGGGAAGCGCTCAGCTAACACTCTCCCCATGACTACAGGGGTGTTCTCTAGCAGATGCCCCCGATTCACTTTGGTCATAAACAAAGTCAGTGGAAAAAAACAAAACAAAACCCCAGCCAGCCCTTGGGCCCTGATGAGAGAGGTTAAAGTGCACAATCTTTCTTTATCGTGTTTGCTGGGAACGGACATTCTGTGATTAGCTCGGGTGCTCCCCTTATTATGGGGAGCACCTAATAGGAACACAAAGACATGGCCGACTGTGGGTGAATGCTGCAGAGCGTGTCTGCAGTGACGTGCCCTAAATCCCCACGGTCCCGGAATGGGTGTTATTGTGTTAATGTGTGAGTCAGCCTACTCCGGTACCCCAGCCCTCGGCCCGCAGAGCTGTGCCCGGCCCCACTTCCCACAAGACTCCCTGTTCCAGGAAGGCTGCAGTTGGCCGGACTGGCCGCTGGAGGCCTGGCTGCCCTGCCTGCCTCCTTCCCCAGAGGGGAGAAGGGCTGGCCTGGGGGGCCACAGCCAGTGGCGTGTGTGGAGAGGCAGAGGTGGTTTCTCCAGAAGCCTTCGCCTCTTTTCAAGGCTGCTCAGGGCCACTCAGTGACTTCTAGCTGGAGTTCTAGCAACTTTCTCCTTGTCTAGGATTTTTTTTTTTGCAAAGTTTCAAATATCCTAGCTCCTCTTCCTTTGCAGACATGAAGGAAGAGGTCATTTTCATTCCTCTTCTTTGTGAAAGAATAAAAACTTCACAAATAAGGCGCGAGGTCAGGTGCCAAGTGCCCCCCATCCTGTGCACTGCATGCCATCTGAGCAGTCCCACAAGGCCAGCCGTGGCGCCAGCTTCTCCACAGCCAGAGCTGACAGTGTTCCTGCAGCAGCTGCCTCTGCTCTGTGTGGTTCTGTCATGGGGGAGGCCCCGGCCCCAGGCCTCCCACCCTTACAGGCCCGAGACCATAACTCGGAAAGAGGGTGGCACGTGTCTGTGACGGGGGCTGGCGGTGGGGCTGACGCAGGGGCTGACACAGCTGGCGTCCACGCCTCCAATGGACGGGAGGTAGGCGTGGTGGAGGATGGGGAGCTGGAGGGACAGCCGGCGCTGGATGCTGCGGCAGGGAGAAAAGAAGGGAGGAGTGTTAGTGAACGCTGGCTGGTTGTGCTCACCAGGAAGGCCCCTGGACTCGCTTGGGCCAAGAAGCTGATGGTAGGGAGTGCAGTTCTCTCTCAGTCCAGGGTCTGACTTCCTGTCATCCAGTCACTTACCTATCTGGCAGATGTTTAATGCAGGCCTACCTGTGCCAACTGCTGCCCGGCAATAACCACGGTGACAGTAAGCAGGGAGGAGGCAGGCTTCTTGAGCTTCCAGTGCTTCCTAAGAACAAGACTTTGCCCTTTGAACAGGGCTTTGCTGCAAACACAGACAGTTCTCTACTCCTGCAAGTCTGCAAATGGACTTCGCTTTGGGTTCCATCCCTGAAAGGCTTCTCAGCTGCTCTGTCCTTGCTCATTGGCATCCCTGATGCTGGCCAGTTCCAAAAGGTTCCTTCCTGGTCTTGTGGCTTCTTTGGTGACTAGTGTACTCTTTCCTACACTGGAATGGGGCATTCAGGGCTCCCCAAGATCTGCTTCTTGCCAGGTTCTTCAGGTGAATATTCTACCTGCTCCCACCAAATATTTTACCCTCTTGTGGCTAGTTTTCCCTAAAACCCTGCTTATGGGCAGTCTTCCAAGCCTCTGCACATGCTGTTTTCCCAGCCTAGAAAGCTCTTCCTCTGCTTTCCCTCTAAGGTCCAGTTTAAATGTCATCTGTTTTGTACTACCCCCACCCCCACCACCAGAAAATGAGCTCTTTCCTCCTCTGAGCCCCCAGAACCCTTGGCAAATTCCAAGAAATGCAGTTACAAAAAAAAAAACAAAACAAAAAAAAAACGACAACCTGGGGCTGGGTAAGCAGGATGACAGAGGAGGAGCAGAGACTCCCTGCTCACCGCCTACCCTTCTGCCTGCCTTCTCATTAGTCCTCATGGCCAGCAGGCAGCAGAGTCACCTCAGTTGTTGTGAAGACTGCTTTGGGGGATGTGCACGGGCCACTGATCTCCTGCTCTGCTGCATCTTGTACAATGCTCCACTGCATCTGGGAAGTTGCATTCCCTGAACTCTTAGGCCTCCTTGTGTCCCACAGGCCATTCAGGTGGGAAAATCCCTAGACCTTCACAGAAGCCACTAGGCAAAAGAAGTATTGCTAGTCCCATGATAAAGATGAGGAAAGGGTACAGAGAGCCTGCTCTTCTGGGTACAGAAACAACCAGAACCAGGGAAGGTGAGGCTTCTTCTGATGAAAGACAGTGCTTTATGGGTGGTAAATCAACTCACAGGGCACCTGGTGTGTAGGCAGGGTGTTGGTGAGGTTCTGAGACTCATGGAGCCAGAGGCAGTGCTACCCCCGCTCCCTAAGGACCTGCTGGCCAGAATGGTGTCTCCCAAGTGCTCATGAGAGATTAGTGTGTCGGAGACCTCATTTTGAAATTCAAGTTGAACTTGTATAATGTCATTGGTGTTGGCAAAGAGTCCAGGAAAATGGGGAGCTGGAGAATGAACCTGACCTGGGAAAGGGTGTTGTGCCTGAGCACCCTGAGCAGTGTGGGATCTGTGTCCTGCTGTCAGAGCCACGTGCTCTGCTGTCTGTTAGGATCCTGTTTGCTTTTTCATTAATTCAGTACTGGAAGCTGTGTTCAATCCAAGGGACATAGGAAGGACTTACACCTTACTTTCAAGGTGCTTGCATTCTAGTGCACGGAACTCATAGGTAGATCACTGATGAATGCCATGTAACCATCAGTGATTATACTGGACCCATCAGCTTCAAGGCCTTGGAGCTAAGTGGGTCGAGAGGCTCTTAACTCTGTGACTACATGGCCCCAAATGACACTGCAGTTGGTGAATGGGCTCCTTTTGCTGGCTCCTCCCCCCATGTTGTCACTTCCTAGGGAGCAAGTTTCAGGGCTGACATTTCTAATTGCTGCTTCTAATCTGCCGTAAACTGGGAAGAACTAAAAATTACCAGTGGGGACAAAGCTGCCAGAGGTGTCCAGGGCTTTGCTTAGATGTCACATTCTCACTGAGCCTGCTCTGACTTCCCTGTGTAAAATTATGATCTCTTAATTTTTCTCCAAAGCACCTATCATTTACATACAGGGGTTTGCTTTTTTGTTAAGTTATTGTCTTGCCAGATAGAAGGTAAACTCCATGAAGGGAAGGATTTTTGTTTTCTTCACTTCTGTGCTTGATACATATAGGTCTCAGTAAATTAGTGTTAAGTAAATGTATTCATTTTACATGTAACAAAGGCTGTGTGCCTGCTAAGTTGGTTCAGTTATGTCCCACTCTTTGTGACCCCATGAACTGTAGCCCGGCCAGGTTCCTCTGCCCATGGGATTCTCCAGGCAAGTATACTGGAGTGGGTTGCCATTTCCTTCTCCAGGGGATCTTCCTGACCCAGGGATTAAACCCATGTCTTCTGCACTGCAGGTGGAGTCTCCTGCTGAGCCATCTGGGAAGCCCAACAAAGGAAGAGAACATGGGATTTGACATTGGACAGACCCAAGTTCAAACCCTATCCCTTGCATTTGGCAACTGGTAAGCTTTGGTAAGTCACCTCGCTTCTTTGAGTATTAGTCTTCTTATCTGTAAAATAAGCATTGTAATTTGATCTGTATCATGAAATTACTGTAGAGTTCAAATAAAGTAATGCATGTGAAAACATGGTGCCAATTGTAAACTCTTGTGCAGTACTCTGGCAATAATTCCAAAGGAGAAGGTACTTACTGTTCTGGGGAGTTTATATCTTCTATAGGATCTTTGCATGTTCGAGAGGGCTCTGTTGTGTTCCACTGTAGCTGGGGATTTTGATCGAGGTGATTTTTTAAAACGGCCTTTCCCCCATCTGAATGCAGAACAACAAAATTGCAATAATTCTATTAATTAAAAAAAAATCAACAATGTATCCATTTATAGGATACTGCCCAAGAAGGGAGAATGCAGAAGAGCCCATCTTCCCTGAGTTCTCTAAGCGCTGGTCCCTGAGCTGCTCTCTTGAGCCCAAGGCAGGGAGCCTAGAAGCTCCCATCCAGGGATGGACACGGCATGCTGGAGATGTGGATGGTGCACCCTGGGACCTCCCTTTCTATAAGAAAAAAGGGAATCAAGTTGACCAATGTAGCTAACATCACTTAGTAATGAGAGGTTCTAATATGAAGGTTCTCTTCTTCGGTGTGTTAGGGATGTAATGACAAAGAAAAAAGGACTCCAAGATTGCCACAGACTGAAAAGAATAATAATAGTAAACTGTTGGTGAGAGTATAAACTGTCATAATCTTTCTGGGAGGTACTGTCAATAAATATCAAACACTTCAAAAAGTATGTTTCTTTTACTCAGAATTTCCACTTTGAGAAACTATCCCAAAGAAATAGTTAACAATCTGTGTGACGATATATACAAGATGTTTAAATCACTATCCTTTACAATATCAGAAAGTTGGAACTAACCCAAATTTGTGCAGTAATAATGGATTTGTTATTTACTAATATGTACAAATGGGGCCTCCAAAGAAATACTGCGTAGCCACAAAACATGATGCTCTCAACCTTCTTTGTACTTCAGAACCACCTGGAGAGAACTAAAGAAATATAAAAACATGATCTTGACCTGAGAGATCTAGATTCATTTGGTTTGGAAAAGAGCTTGGGTGTTTTCTTTTTCTGCTGCAGGGGGCAACCTTATATGTATGTCATTTTGCATCCATGTGAACACAGTCAATCCTCTTCATTCACGGATTCTGTGTTTGTGAACCTGCTGACATCTGTCTGTAACCCCAGAGTTGAACACCCATGATACCTTCACTGTCATTTGATAGCACACACAGAGCATCAAAAATCTGAGTCACTCTCCCAGCTGAGGTTGAACAAGGCTCTGCCTTCTTGCTTTAGCTCTCATGTTATAAGTATGCTTATTGTGGTCTCTGAAGTACCACATTGTTCACAGTTCTGGGTGTTGTGATGGCGATTATTTCACTGTTTAGAATGGCCCCCTTGCCTAATGCTGAAGTACTGTCCAGTGTTCTGGTCAACCTCTTCTTTTGTGGTTTCTCTGTTTTACAGAAAAGATTCCCCTTCCCCTGCTGAGATTACAAAAGAAACTCTCCTATGGCTTCTTCTGGTACATTCATGGTGTCACTTTCTTATATTTAAATCTTCTATCCATCTGGAATTTATTTTTGGGTAAGTTGTGAGGTAAGGATCTAACTTTATTCTTTTCCAGGTGGCTACCCATTTATCCCAATGAAATGTATTGAATAATTCATTTTTCTCCACTAATTTGAAGTGCCCAACAAGTGCCCAATTCCTTGTTACTTATCTCAGTCTAAACTTTTAACAGTCAACCCTCAATATATAAGAATTTTATAATATTGTTTATAAAATAAAATACTTATTACTTATAAAAAGAAACTAAAGATTTTTCATTGACTTAAACTGATTTTATAAAATTAATGATATATGCTAATGACAGGATGAAAGAATAGAGAAGTATATAAAATGAAATTAATTTTCTCACCCACTCTCCTCACATACTGTCCCTTTCACACAGGTAGATACTGTTAACAATCTGGTGTTTGTTCTACCAAATCTTGTTTAAAAAATGCACTCATACAAACACATATACATACATGTGTGTGCATTTGTGTATATCTTAATTCTGGTCTTCATTGAACTTTTCTTAGAGATCATTCCATATCTGCACAAATAGATTTTTGTTGTTTGGTTACTGAGTCATATCTGACTCTGCAACACCATGGACTACAGGCTGCCAGGCTCCTCTGTCCATAGGATTCTCCAGGCAAGAATACTGGAGTGGGTTGCCATTTCCTTTTCCAGGGGATCTTCCTGACCCAAGGTTCAAACCCACATCCTCTGCATTGGCAGGCAGATTCTTTACCACTGAGCCACCTGGGAAGCCCTGCACAAATAGATACACCTCACTTTTTAACAGCTGTATCATGTGCCTTGTTTGGGGTGTATCGTAATCAATAAAACCACCCCAAATGACAAACAGGTAAGTTAATGCCAGCTTTTCTCACCTACAGGTAGTGTTACAATAAGCACTGTGTGTCTATACCTTTGACCATGTGCGACTGTTTCCAAGAGGCAGCCTCTTGCTAGGGGAATCGCTAGTGAATGAGCTTAACACCTGACATTTAGAGAGTGCCAGACCAACTTCCAAAACATTGCAGGAAAATGTCCATTTCCGTATGCTCTTAGCAACACTAGTGATCTTTTAAAAATTTTTTCCTAAATGTAGGCAAAAAATGGACTGTTGTTCTTCAAGTGGTTGGTGGGACTGAGCGTCATGTCATCTTATAGACTATCCACTTCCTGTACATTGATGAGGTGTGTTTGAAACTGTAACGTTGGGAGAAGTATGAGTACATTATTCACTAAGAACAGCGTGCCCCTAATCAGAACACTGGGAATACTGGCCATGCTGTGGACACGTGGAGCTGAAACCTAGGGGACTGAGGAACAGAAGCGCCGTGCGTAGGTGGATCCCCAGGTGGGACTCCAAACACTGAACTGTGCTCAGAAGTCATGGGTTTCAGACACTCCAGCTTGGCTTGTGGGACTTCAGACCTGCCCTGCACTGCCCCTCTGAGCCTCAGGGTCTTCATCTGTAAAATATCTCATACCCAGGGTCCCGCCTCCTCCTACCTGTGCTCTCGGTGAAGTTCCCCAGGTTGAGGATGTCGTTGAGCTCTTGGTAGTGGTTCTGTTTAATGTAGGTGGTCTTTTCTGGTGTGTCCTGCAGCTGCATGGTGACCTCTTCCAAGTCTTTGTCCAGCTAGAAGACACAGGCTCCAGCTGAGTGAGAGCTCCTGCCCTGGCCCCAAGTAGGAAATTGAGTTTTCCCAACTCATTGCTATAATCTGGGGGCTCACAAATCTCTAAGAACTCCTGTCAGAGAACGTCTTGAATTGGGCATCGCTGGACCCCATAGCCTGGGCCAAGGGGGCAATAAACTCCTGTCAGATTCTGTCTAGTTTATGTTCCCCCAGCTCTTGTTGCAGCCATAGTGACAGGAGACGGGGCTGCACCATCACGACGTGGCGATGCTCTGAGGGGATGTGGTGGGAAGTGGCAGCCCGGAGAGTTCCTGCACAAGGCAGAAGGGCTCAGGTGGGAGGACGGGGCCCTGATGACCAGCCCTGTGGGAGGTACCTCTGTGATCTTCATTCGCAGGCGATGGTTTTCTGACTGCAGGCCCTCTAGGCGGGATGTGCTTGCTTGGTTCACGCTGGTGACTGAGGTGGAGGTTTTAGAATCTTCTTTCTTCTGATTCTGAGTGAACTGGAATCGTCTGTTCTGAGTTGCTGCGTCTGGGTTTGTTCTCAGAGTGATGAGCTGAAAAGACAAAGGAGGGCTGAAAAAAGGAC
>NW_011494815.1:2225347-2236128 GCF_000754665.1 Bison bison bison | reverse complement strand
AAAAGGACTCTGGGGTCCATACTTTCCCCATGTCCATCCAGCTGCTTCCAGGGGTCCTGTGCCGGAGGCAAGATGGGACCCTGGGAACCACACAGTCTGGGAGTCTGGAGCCCAGGCTCAGGCTTTCTCTGTTCTTTTGTTTTGTTTGTGCCCTTGGGCAGGCCCTTCCTTTTGCTAGGTCTTGGTTTTTTCCTTGCTCCTAGATGTCTGGTCTCCGGACCCTGATTGCATGAGAATCCCAGCCATCCTGCAGAGCCCACCCAGTGCCCCTTAGCCTCAGTCCAACTGAGCCTCATTCTGCCTTAGGCCTTACTCCACACAGAAAATAAAAACAGGTGTAGGCGACAGCTGTGAAGACAGTACGCAAGCTTGTGCTTGTTAGAACCATGGCCACAGCTTCTGTTCACCAGGACCTCATGGTTCAGAGGCAAGGAGCATGGATGGAGAAGAGATCTTCACCAGGCCAGAGTGCTCACCATGCTGCTCTGGGCCTGGGCTTGGATCCGTGGAGGGTCTTTGGAAAGATGGTGAGGATAAAGGAAGTCTAGGGAGAAGGAATGGCAAATGCAAACACAGGGAGGCCTGGGGCTCAGGGTGCTGATAGAGAAGGGCAGCTGTATGGTGGACAGAGTTCTTTGGGAGAGACAAGGAGATCCAATGGTCCTGGAAGGCAGTCCCGTGTTGGGGACTCGATCCTGGAGCCAGGAACGCAGTGAAGAGCTATAGAGGGTGAAAAAGCAGAGTGAACCGATAAAAGCTGGGCTTAGAATCATCTGGCATCTCTACAGGGTGGAGGGGAAGTAAGAGTGCAGGCAAAGAAGCTGTGGTGTTAACCTGGAGCCTGGGAAGGTGTTTACAGCTAAAGGAAGGAGTGTCTGCCAGAGGCATTCTAGAACAGAGCTGACACTGCCTTGCCCAGGAGGCCACAGGAGCCGTGGGACCCCAGTGGTCTCTCTCCCCCTTTTCTAAGGCAGATGCTCCCTAACTTGGGTCAATGGCTTCTCAGCTGTTTCTGTTTCCTGCTCCTCCTCTTATTCTTGAAGGTCAGGTTTCCCTCTATACAGATCAGCCTAGTGCAGGGGTCAAGGCCTCTGGTTCACCTGCCCACTGCTGGATAGGATAATGTTTGGAAAATATCTCTCAGGTCAGCCCTGCAGATAAATGAAAAATATAAGTGGTTATTAAAAATGGTTATTCCTTTTGATCCACTAGTACTACTTCTGTGACTCCACCTTAAGGTTATAATTAGAAATAAGGAAAATGTATTATGTAGAAAAAAAAGTTCATTTATAATATAAAAATCTGGAAGAAACTGTAATACTCACCAATAAGGGATCAAGTGGATGAGTAAATTACAGTACTTGCCCTCAATTATGATTATAAACTGTGGGACAGTACAAAGGGCAGAAGTTAAAAAGGCAAACTACAAAGTGTACGATAATTGTAGCTATATCTGAAAAAGCATCTCTGTGTAAATCATTTTAAAAAAAAAAGACTGTTAATCAGAAATACTAACAGTAAAAAAACCAAACCATAATATTAACAGTGATTATTTTTGGGCAGCAGGACTATGTAAGATTTCTGAAAAATCTGGTTTTGCTTTTCTGCATTTTCCAAACTTCCTGTGATGTTAACTGTGGTCATTATTATTATTATTTTTTAAGTGCATAAAACTTTCAGAAAGCGGAAGAAACATGGCAATCCCCTTGTGAGGGAGCCAGAGGCCAGATGCCGGGGAGGTGAGGGTGGGCTGTCGGCGGCTGCCCCATACCTTCGGCACGAACACCAGGCAGAGGGTGATGGTGCTGCAGAAGATGATGACCAGGGCCACAATGCAGAACTGCACGTTTGGCTGGTCCCGTGTCAGGAAGGACACGGCTGCCCCAATGATGCACATGATCCCCACGTTGTAGACGCTCATCCCAATGTACTTGCTGTCGTTGAGCGCGGGGATGCTGACGTTTCGGGTCTCCCAAGCTAAGAAACAGCCGAACAACTGGAACAGTGAACAGAGAGGGGAGATGGTTGTTAGCAAGTGGCGGCATGCGCTCCTGCTCTGAGAAGCGACAGAGCTGAGGGTTTTTCTGTTACTCCTGCCTACGCTGCAGTAAGGGCCAGCGGGATTGCTGCTGGCCAGGTCTTTTGGATCTCACAGTCTGTCCCCACCTGTGGCCCTGGGTTGAGTCCTGCCTAGGAAATGCAGAGTGGGGTGTTACACTGTCTGTTCTCCTTTTACTTCCACCACTGGTTTACACACAGGTTCACAGGAGGCCTCAGTGGGAAGGAATTTCAGACACAGTCTCAACCACATCCCCTCCCTTTACAGAGAGCCGGGAGGCCCAGAAAGGAGGATGGGACTTGCCCAAGGCCACAGAGCAACACGGTGATAAAAGTGGACTGTCTCTAGACAGTCAGGCAGGTCTTTTTCTCTTAAACCAGGCAGAACTCATGTGTCTAGGACTTGTGTTATCCTCCAATGCACTGAGCCACCAAGAATAGTGAGACTCCATTTCCTAGTTGTCCTTGAAGGTAGGTACGGCATTATGACTGGGTTCAAGACAGTGGTTCAAGAAGTGGTGTGTATAAGCTCCAGGAAGTGTCTTCAGAGGAGAAGGCTATTCCTCTTCCACCTTCTTAGTAGATGGAGTGGAATGTGATGGCAGGAGCTTAAGCAGTCATCTTAGACCATGATGTGGAAGTTGTATGATGAAGGTGAGGGAGACGAGATCCAAAGGGCTCAGATTCTAGGACCCTCCACGCCAGCCCTTTTGCTTACCTGAGAGGGAAATTATCTATTCTTAAACCACTATTATTGTGAGTTCTCTGTCACTTGCAGTTCTGAAAAGTGAAAGTGTTAGTCACTGAGTTGTGTCTGACTCTCTGTGACCCCATGGGCTGTAGCCTTGCAGCCTTCTTTGTCCATGGGATTCTCCAGGCAAGAATACTGGGGTGGGTTGCCATTCCCTTTTCCAGGGGATCTTCCCAATCCAGGGATTGAACCCGAGTCTCCTGCCTTGCAGGCAGATTTTTTACCATTTGAGCCACCAGGGGAAGCCCTCACTTAAAGCTCTATTCCTGACTAGTACATTTCCAACAGAAATGAACAGGATAGAAGTCAAATGTGATCTGAAGTAGGATGTGCTCTGAAGTACGCTCATCCCAATGTACTTGCTTTCATTGAGCATGGGGATGCTGATGTTTCAGGTCTCCCAAGCTAAGAAACGACCGAACAACTAGAACAGTGAACAGAAAGGAGAGATGGTCGAGGGTTTAGCCTCCCCTCTGAGGGTTGGGCAGGTTGCAGAGAAGGTGCAGAGGGGTGCTGGGTGGAACGGTGGGGTGGGCGGGAGAGCTGACCACAGCCATTGAATGGTGCAGGGGCCTTGGCTGGGGTCGAGCCCCTCCAGGAGGCCATCCTACAAAGGGTTCCTTTCCCTCTGGCTTTATCACTGAAGAAGTCTGGGCATCCAACAGCTGCATGAACCAGTTAACATCATCCCAAGGGCCTACACTATCTCATAGGGTTTCTATCCAGATGAAATGAGAGGATGGATGTGAAAGCATTTCATAAGCTGGTATATCCATTATAAGTTAATAATTATTTTGTAATTTGTATTTTTACAACCATAGTTGTTTTCCTCTCCTCTAGGTGTGTTATCTCACAGACTGTTTAATTGTTATTTTTAATTCCAATCAGAATGGGAACCAGAAGCCCAGGAAGCAAGATACTGAGAGAGGGAAGGAAGCCACACTGCTGAACGCCTGCTTCATTCTGGTTTCTTCAATCCTACAGGTGGGTGTGGCTGTCTGCATCCTAGACGGGAGGAAGCAGAGGCCGGGCAAGTCCACAGACCTGCCTGGGTTCTTCTGGCAATGTGCTGCAGGGCTGGATGTGTGTCTGGGTACCTCCTCTCTGCCGCAGAGGCAGACGGTGGCTTAACTTTCCTGTGGGAGGATCTGAGGGTGCAGTGGCCAGTGTCCTGACCCTGAAGGTATTTAGGTGCAGGTGTGTTTTGCACAGGATATGGAGACAAGATTCAAGGGTCAACCCAGGATACGGTCGGATGGAACTGCCCTTTCAAGTCCTTCCCAACCTTAAAATTTGACAGTTGTGTGAGGTGGGCTTGGTATGTGATCTTTGTATAACAGATGAATGGAGTGGAAAGAGTATTGGGTTTGGAGGTTACCAGGTGGCCGCCAGCAAACCCTTGAACATGTCTGAGCCTGATTTTCTACATCTGCAAATGGAGATGATTCCACACACCTCCCACAGGATATGAACATGCATTGGATGTCAATAGACCACTGTCAGGGAGCAGGACAGTGGCAGCTGGGAGGCACACTCACAGGTTTGGGGGTTATTCTGCCACTTACCAGCTCAGTGACCTTGGGCAAACCAAGCCTCAACGTCCTCATCAGTGAAATGGGGATATTATTTGTACGTATCTTATATGGTTGCCGTGGGATTGAAATGGTACGTGCCGGGCACTGAGAGTGGCAAAGGGCAAGGGCTTAGTCCTGGGGGTTCTGTTTACTTTTAGGTTGATGGAGACCCCTAGGAGAGGGAGCTCTGCCAGAGAAATATCTCCCCTACTATGCCTGTAGCTCTGCACCTACCATGAGAAGCCCCTTATAGGCATAGACGATGCCAAGCCAGATGGTCATGTGGGTGTTCTCACAGTGCTCCAGGAGAGGCCGGATGGAGATGTCCCGTCCTGCTGGGTCCGGCTGTGTGAAGAGAAAACAGAAACCCAGGGATGGCACTGGACACCCTCCTAACAGGCAGGTCCCTGTTTCATAGCCCATTTCCATCCCATGAGCCACAGCCAGTACTACCATCCAGGAGGCCTTTTGAACCCCATCTCTTGTGTTCCGTGGGGCTCAGCCCTCAGCCAGCATTGACTGCTTTCTGTTTGTTGGTTGTGATTAGCTCTAAACTTCAGTTATCTGAGTTTTTTATGCCTTTCTGACTTGAATCAGAGCGAAGAGAGTAGGGACTGGGTCACTTCTGTGCCATAGGACATAGCATAAGACCTGGCCCAGAGCAGGCATCCACCCATAGCATGTGTTAAAAGAGTGAAGGCAAGAATGAGGCAGAGTCAGGGCAGGAGGCTTCGGGTTTCTCTGGAATTAACTTGGGTAGTTGGAAATGTAGTATCTGGTGGCTAGACCAAGCATGGGGCCTGCCACACCCCTTGAAGGAGACCCTCGTGCCCACCACCTCCATGGAGGAAGCAGTGGTAGCAGCCATGTTATGCACCACATGACGCACTCTGGGCCAGAGCTGATTTTACAAGGGGTAGACCCCTGAACTCAGGCAGCCAATCCAGAGGCTTGTCAGAGACCTATGCACTTTCCTAGTGCAAAGTGCTCTGCCTCAGAGGGGTGGTAGAGAGGATTCAACCCGAGTGTCCTTCTCTGAGGAAAGTGAGCTGAGAAACTCCAGGAGAGAATCAGCCAGATGGTGGTAAGAGGAGAAAAATACAACCAGAGAATGAAAAAATATAAACTGTACATATATTTTTAGTGAGCCATTTGAGAGTTAAGTTTCAGACATCATGGCCCTTCTTCATCCCTAAATAGCATGTATTTCCTAAGAACAAAAAGATTCTCTTATATAACCACAGATACCTACCAAATTCAGGAAATATAATATTGATACAGTATATTATCTAATACACTACCTATTTTTTAGTTTTGCTGATTGGTCCAGTAATGTCCTTTTAGGACCCAGTCAAGGACCATGTGTTACATTTACTTATTGTGTCTGTAGTCAGTCTTGGAACCAGCCCTTTATCCTTCAATCTTAAGACCTCAGGAAGCCTAAAAATAAACCCACATACAACTACAATCAATTAATCTTTGACAAAGGAGGCAAAAATATAAAATAGGAAAAGACAGTCTATTCAGCAGTGGAGCTGGGAAGGTAGCTGTATGTAAAACAATCAAGTTAGAACACACCCTCACACCACGCACACAAAAAAAACAAAATGGCTTAAGACTTAAACGTAAGATACGACACCATAAAACTCAAAGCGAGCAAAGGCAAATCATTCTCTGACATAAATCATATCAATGTTCTCTTAGTCTCTCAAGGCAGTAGAAATGAAAACAAAAATAAACAAATAGGACCTAGTTAAGCTTAAAAATTTTTGCACAGCCAAAGAAGCTATTAAAAACAAAAAAGCCAGGAAATTCTGTGGAGATCCAGTGGGTAAGACTCTGCACTTCCACTGCAGGTGCACAGGCTTGAGCCTCGTTAAGATCCCGCGTGCTGTGTGGTGCAGGCCAATACCCAAAGAAGCAACAACAAAGACCCCAAAACAGTCTGTGGAGTGGGCAAAAATATCTGCAAGTGAGGCTACCAACAAGGGCTTAATATCCAAAATATATAAACAGCTCATACATACAATTCAAAAACAACGAAAAACCTCCAAACTGAATCAAAAAATGGGTAGAAGACCTTAATAGACATTTCTCCAAAGAAGACGTATAGATGGCTGACAGGCACACGAACAGATGCTCAACATCACTGATTATTAGAGAAATGCAAATCAGAACTACAATGTGGTAGTACCACCTTATACCGATCAGTATGACCATCATTAAAAAGTCTACGAATAACATGCTGGAGAGAGTGCAGAGAAATGGGAACCCTCCTACACTGTTGGTGGGAATGTGAATTGGTACAGCCACTGTGGAAAACGGTATGGTGGTCCCTTAGAAAATTAAAAATAGCATTACTATATGATCCAGCAGTCCCACTCCTGAGCATACACCTGGGCAAAACTTTAATTCAAAAAGATACATGCACTCTTATAGTCGCAGCAGCACTATTTACAATAGCCAAAACATAGAAACAACCTAAATGTCCAATGATGGATGGATGGATAAAGAAGATACATATATACAGTGGAATACTACTCATAAAAAAGAAGGAAATAATGCAGCAACATGGATGCAACTAGAAATTATCACTCTTGGTGAAATAAGGCAGAAAGAGAAAGACAAATACCATATGATATCACTTACATGTGGGATCTAAAATATGGCACAAATGAATGTATCTACAAAACAGACACACAGACATGGAGACCAGACTTACGGTTGCCAAGGAGGAGGGTAAAGGGGAGAGGGATGGACAGGGAGTTTGGGGCTGGGAGATGCAAACTATTAAATTTAGAAAGGATAAACAACAAGGTCCTGTTGTATAGCACAGAGAACTATATTCCAATCTCCTAGGATAAACCATAATGGAAAAGAATATTTGAAAGTATGCATATAACTGAGTCACTTCACTGTACAACAGAGATTGGCACAGCACTGTAAATATACTTCAATATAAAAAAGACCTCAGCCCACGTCAGTCTTTCGTGTCACTGGCATTTCTGAAGATTCCAGGTTATTTTGTAGAATGTCTTTCCATTTGGGTTTGTCTGAATGTGCTTTCATGACCAAATTCTGGTTATACATTCTTGGCAGGAAGCCTAGGTAAGTGAAGTTCTCATCTCCTCGGTGTTTCACATCAGGGTCACTTTATGACACTTTGTCCCATTATTGGTGATGTTTGTGATCATTTGGTTGAGATGATGTCTACCAGATCTCTCCACTTCAGAGGTACCTATTTCCCTCTTGTAATTAATAAATAATCTGTGGGAGATACTTTGAGACTGTGTGAGTATCCTGTTCCCCCACAAACATTAGCTCAGTGCTTGCAGCTTCCATTCATGATTCCTATTTTGAGTCATATTACTTTGGTGGCTGCAAGATGGTGATTTCCTAACACTCCATTTAAGTACTTGGCAATATACTGTTAATAAGATATTTCCTTTCCTGCCACTCATTCATGTATATCAGTATAGACTTATGATCCTTTTAGACTCAGTGTTTTATAATCCATTACTGTTATTCATTTTGTTTGAAATTTTCCAGATTTGGCCAGTAGGGAACCCCTTCATGCTGCCTCCTGTGGTTTTTCAATATGTCCTCATAGTTTTTTGGGAGCATGTTCCTACTTCTAGGCATAAGATGTTCCAGGCTCTCCTTGTATTCTCCTTGCTCTAGTCTTGGAATCAGCTATTTTCCTGAGGAGTTCTGGTTCTTTTTAGCAGAGAATAGTATTTAGAAACATATCTGGATACTTGATGTGCTCACTGTTCCTGGGCTATCATTACTTATACACCCTTTTATCTGTCTTTCTATCTGTCTATCTATCCATCCACCCACCACCACTCTAGCTATCTCTTCATCATCTATCTATAGATATAAATAAAACCCAATACCACTGCTTCTTGCTTACTCTCCCCATTCCATATTTGCATTTTTATTCTCCCTCAGTGAGATCCCTGGTTTCTAGCAACATCAGGATGTTCACCCATTTTCTCAATTCTATAACAGACACAAAATAGTTTCAAAATCGCTACATCCACACACTACCAATAACAAATTTACTGTGCTGAAGATTTCCTTGTAAATTTGTTTGTCTGCAGCACAGATCCCACTGAGGGTATCTCATCAAAGAACTGTGTTCTGGATGTTGCCTTTTAAGGCCCATGATAAAGCCCCACTTTTGAGGGTGAAAAGTAGGCACCCCCAGGGTCAGTCACAAGGAAGAAGGGGCATGTTGGTGGGATCCAGGGATGGGAAAGGTCTTGGTCAGGTGGAGAATGGAAACAGTATTTCTTTTAGCCCTGCTCACTAGATTTGACTTTCAAGGCATGCCATTGTCTGGGTACCTGGGGAAAGATGATGCTCCCACATGGATGCAGGAAGATGGGAGGGATGGGGCCAGTGGACTCAGGCCATTTTGTAACTAGATCATCCAGTGGCATGTTCTCAGGATGATTCCCCTTTCATTGTACCAAGTCACAGAAAGCCTCAGCTTAGCCTCTGGAGTGGTGGCCGTGGGGGCCACAAGAGCCCTCTGCAGTGGTGGCCAAGGGGAAACACCCCAGGGTAAGGTCTAGAGATTTCCTCTCCTCTGCTACCGACCCAGATTCTAAGAGTGGTGGGGGCTTCTTGATGTCCCTTCAGTGTTTAATTGAGGAGACTGGGAAAGGACTTGGCCCCAAGGTCAGTAGTGACCTAATGGCACAAGTGGGTTTACTCCAATGTCTGACAGCTAAGCAGACCTCAGAATGAAGAAGCACAGGCCCATTACAGTCTTACGTGAACAGCAAGCCCATTAATGATGGTTGGGTCTGTTGTTCTACAATGGTGATAATTTATGATGAACTCGTAGATTCTGGGTAGAAAGGACTGATTCTGTCATACTCCATTGTTCAATGTAATGAACAGTCCATTCATGGGAAGCTGACAATGACTGCTTGGCTTATATACCCCCATGGACAGAGCCCCTTCCTCCCACTCTTGATGAGATGGCTGCACAGGTTTTCTTTCTTTCTTTTTTATTTTTATTAAACCAGAACCTTCTATACCTCCCACCACTGATATCAAACTCCTGTGTCTGCACGCTCTTCCTCAGGAGGGCAAGATCTAAAGTGAAGCATGTATTGCCTCTCCCCACAACTTGGCCTGGTCCTCCTAAACTGCTTCAATTTACCTTTGATCAGCAAACCTAGAACTGAGCTCAACACTTCAGGTGGTAGGTACTAAGCACCCTTGCTCCAGATCTCCTTGGCTTTCTAAATAACTGCCTTCCATTGGTGATTCACATGTTCCTTATGGTTAGGACCCCCTAGGTGGAGGCTTCCCTAGTAGTCCAGTGGTGAAGGCTCCATGCTCCCAATGCAGCGCACCTGGGTTTGACCCCTAGTCAGGGAACTAGATCCCACATGCCGCAACTAAGAGTTCACATGCCACATGAAGATCAAAGATCCTGCCTGCCGCAGCTGAGACCCAGCCCAGCCAAATAAACCGTATCTTTTAAAAAGACCCCATAGGTAGTTTTCATGGAGCTGCAGCTAGCTCTGTCTTTTCCCTTTGGCAACTGGCATTCCAGCCTCATTACCCTTTGCCTTGTCAGTAACCCTCTCCTCGTGCCCACCATCCTGCTCTGCTCTGCCCTCTTCAAATCCTGAAATTTAAATTCTTGTATCCGGTCTTTCAGCCCCCCATTCACCCCATTAACCGCAAGCATAGCCTTGCCTGCAGAGGTGGGAGGGAAGCATAGAGTTCTGCCTAGAGTTCGAGGGTCATGGTTGGTAGAAATGGTTCTACTCCATCTCCCAGCATGCAGGCACTTATGCAGAAATAAGCCACATGTACCTGCTGGCCATCAGTGTCTCTCTCATGTCTGTGCACACTGGTCACAGATCAGTGATTTGGGGTGGTTTTATGAGTGATGAAGTTTAGGTACTCATGGGGCTAGAGGACAGGGAGTCTGAATACAAAGTCAAATGAGCCCTGCATTGAGTTTCAAAGCAAACATAACAGCCATGCCCTTTCTTGTATGATCCATCTTGACAGTGCCTGGGGCTGGAGTTCAGAATGCTCTGAGCAGTCGCACACACATTCCCGACCAGGCAACGGTAGAAGGCAGGGGACCTGGGCCATTACCCGAGCGCTTACTTGGTGTCATTGTCGTGCACCAAAGCGCCACTAGAGGGCGCCAAATAACCGTGAGGAGGGTCCGCCAGGCAGCTGAGGATCACCCTTTGCCGGGGGTACAGAGCTACTTCTGAGGCTCCGCGGGGCCACAAGTGGTGAGCTGTCAGTAGCATCCTATGCTATTCGAGAAGGCACTCAACTGGCCTTAAATGAAGCCAGACTTCAGGCACATTGGAGGAACTACCCCTCTACCCCCCCACCGCCCCCCCCCA
>NW_011494815.1:2220470-2225247 GCF_000754665.1 Bison bison bison | reverse complement strand
CCCCACTCTGGGGCAGTGGGTGAAGTAGAGTTGGGGGAATATGGCAGGATACTGGGGAAGGAGGGGTCAGAGGGCCCAGGCTGTACCTGACCGTGGCACTCCCCCCGCTTCTAGTGGGCTGGCCATGGAGGCCAGCACCAGGGAGCACAGGGCATTGACCCCTGGGATCTGATGTCAGGGCCTGAGCCAGGATCTCAGGCCCACTTCTCTGTACAGTTGTGGACTGTGTTATTTCCACTAGCCTAAGACTGTTTCCCTTTTCCCAGATGACTGGCCTACAGGAACTTTCAGCTTGCTTTTTCCTCTTTTTTATTTTCCTTCCTTCCTTGTTGTTCACATGGGCAATTTCCTAAGTAATCATTTATTCATTCATTGCATAACTGTTAAGTACTGCACTGCCATCTTCCAGGTAACTGTTTCGGGCATGGGGAAGGCAGGACTGATGAGAGCCGTGTCCTCAGGGGGCTTCCATTCTAGTAAGATCAAGACAGTTTCATGAGAGACGACCTCAGAGGGGAATGGGCTGGCCTCAGCCAGTAATAGCCACCCTAACACCAAGAGCTGCCTTGTCCTGAGTGACGAGTGTGCTGGTTGTGGACCTGTGAGCTCTATACATGTTGTCTTGTTGAAGGTGCACAAGAACCTAACAAGGTGTTAACCTCGTTTTACATGAGGAAACATGCGCCAAGAGGTGAAGAAACTTGCCCTAAATCTCCGGCTATTAAGTGTCAGAGCTGAATTCAAATCCAGGTTTGTCTGATTCCCAAACCAATGTTTGTTCTTTCTTCTCTGGGTGAGTCCCCTAACTGGCCCTGCCTCATATTCCAAGGAGACAGTGGGTCTAAACCTGTTCTCTAGACTGTGAGGTACTGCTCAGGGAGAAATGGCTTAATTGCTAAACACTCGACAGGGGCCTCCCTGAAGCCCCCGGAGCTCTGGGAAGGCTGTGCTTTGGTGCTGTGAGAAATCAAGCTGATAAAATGCTCTTTCTGCTTGACAGGGTGCAGTGCCCAGCAGAGCGGCCACGCCTGTCTGTGATGGCCGGAGGCTGCACGTGCTCACACCTGACTCTTGGTCCGGCCGCTGCTCAGCAGGAGGCAGGCAGACGCTGCCCGGGAAAGCCTCCCCCATCTGTGCAGTGAAAGGAGAGCAGCTGGCCTGAGAGTCCCTCTGCATGATGCAATTATTCACAATGTAGGTCAGTGGCCCCTACAAACATCCGGCTTTGTCAGGCTGCATAAGTGGACCAGCAAGGGTCTGAGCATGGCTTGAAACCTTGAGGCCTGGAAGGTCAAAGGGCTGGGTCCTGCTATAGACTCACTGGGTGACCTTGGGCAAGTCCTCGCCTTTTTCTTGACCTCAGTTTCCCATCTGCAAATGAGCCCAGGGGTTAATTTATAGTATAGTTAATGTAAGCCTGAGTAACTGAGAGATGACTCTATTTGTCTTACATCTCACAAGTGTATTTGTCCTACATCCACTCATTCAGAATCGACTTGGCCAGTAGTTCTCCTGTGCCTGCTGTGTACCGCGCACTGTGCTGGATGCTGGGGTCTGGCTGTGTAAGGATGCTTGCCTTCTTGGAGCGTGCAACCCAGGGAGGGCACAGCAATGTGACGAACCACAGGGCACAGGTACAAATAGAGGGGTAAGGGGTGTTCCTGAAGGGAACTACAAGGCTCTGATGGCTACGACCCAGAGGACCCACTTCAGATCAGGTTGTCAGGGGAGGCTCTTCTGGAGTGGCGACATTTAGTCTGAGATCTGAATGGTGGAAAGACCAGTCAAGTGAAACCCTTGGGGGAGAGCATCCCTGGGAAAGGGAACAGCAAGGTGGCAAGACCTGAAATGGCAAAGACTTTGGCATGCTTTAGGAACCAAAAGGAGGCCGGTATGGCTGGAGTGTAATAAGTGAGGGGCCAGCATTGCTCCTCACTCCTTATATAATGTGCACACAAACCACCCCAGGGTCTTGTTAAAGTCCAGACGGCTCAGTAGGTCTGGGCGGGGCGAATTTCAGGGATTCCCAGGGATTCCCATCAAGTTTCCAGGGATGCTTGATGCTGCTGGTCCAGGACTGGCCTTTGGGCAGCGAGGCCTCAAAGGATCTTAAGCAACAGGATGACATCTGGTCTTCAGCTTAGCAGGCCTGTGGTTAAGAATGCAGACTCCTTCAAAAGGGAACCCTCCTACACTGTTGGTGGGAATGTGAGTGGGTGCAGCCACTGTGGAGAACAGTGTGGGGGCTCCTCAGAAAACTAAAAACAGGATTACCATATGATCCAGCAATCCCTCTCCTGTCCTGATACCCAGACAAAAGTACAATTCCAAAAGATACGTGCACCCCTATGATCACAGCAGCTCTATTCACAATAGCCAAGACATGGATACTACCTAAACGTCCACTGACAGATGAATGGGTAAAGAAGAATGTGGTGCATATACAGACAATGAGCACTGCTCAGCCATAAAAAAGGAAACAATGCCATTTGCAGCAACATGGATGCAACTAGAGATGATCATACCAAGTGAAGTGAGTCAGAAAGACAAGTGACACCTGATATCACTTACACGTGGAATCTAAAATATGGCACAAAGGAACCCATCTATGAAACAGAGAGACAGACAGGTGGATGCCACAGAGGGAGGGGGTTGATGGAAGGATTGAGTGGGAGGTTGGGGTTAGCAGATATAAGCTTTAATATAAAGGATGGATAAACAACAAGGCCCTACCGTGTAGCACAGGGAACTATATTCAATATCCTATGATGGCAACCCACTCCAGTGTTCTTGCCTGGAGAATTCCAGGGACGGGGGAGCCTGGTGGGCTGCCATCTATGGGGTTGCACAGAGTCGGACATGACTGAAGTGACTTAGCAGCAGCAGCGTGATAAACCACAATGGAAAAGAATATATAAAAATGTATATATACATGTAACTGAATCACTTTGCTGTCAGCAGTAATTAACACAACATTATAAATCAAATATAGTTCAACTGAAAAAAGTGAAGACTGCTTTTGTCACTCACACACCTCGAGAGTGTCAGCTGACACAAGGGCAGACTTGTCATTGCATGTCTGCGTGTTCAGACCCTGGGTAGGGAGGGTGAGGAGCCTGGTGGGGGGGCATGAAGGGTGCCATGTGCATCGCCTGTGATTGTGGGGCCCTTGGCTCTGCTCTCAGACCTTTCAGGCTGCCACTGCTGTAGGTAGCTCAGCTTCCCAGGCCCCACCTGGCTAGAGATTCTTTAAAGGAGGGGGTTCCTTCCACCTTTTGACCAGCTCCCAGAAGCTGGCTTTTGGCCTCCTTTTTAAATTTTAATTTCAAAGCTGATTTTTGAAATACATGGTAAAATTGGTAGGTTTCTCTCCTGGAGGTGTGTGTATAAATGTGAGTTTGAGTGTGTGTGGCAGGGAGAGGTGGGAGCATGTCTGATGCTTCTGGGCTGCATTTCAGTCTTGAGATGCTTCTCTTGTCCTGGGAAGGCATGTGAGTCAGCACTGCCTCTTTTAGGGGAAGATTGTGGGGTGGGGCGGGGGTCCCACCAAGGAAGCCAAGGCAGGGAGAGAGGGGCCACTGGGCTCAGATTCCAAGTCCATCCCTTGCCAGCTGTGTGACTGTGAGCACGTCTCTAAGCCTTTCTGAGCCGTGATTTCCTCATCTGCAACCTCCCAGTTTGGCACAGTGATCAAGAGTGGTAACTAGCATGTTTAGCAGGCTTTTGAAACTTGAAAGCCTGCTCCTTATGTGTAAACCATCATCATTATCTCCCACTGCAGAGAGCCACAGAGCGCTGGAGCCAGGAGGAAACTTCCAGACTTCTCTGGGGCCGGTTGCTTATCTCAACAGCAGCAGCCCCACATCTCCGAGGCAGCAAAGCTCTAAGCTGTCATTTCAAGGTAAGGTTTTCTTTTTAGACTGTTTGATTATGAGTTTAGGTGGATTTTGTCAGAATCCCAGATCCAGAAGGGACCTGTGAGATCACCCACAAGCGTTTCTGTCTGGGGGCACTTCCGGCAATTATTTCCATGTGATTCTTTGCCACGAGGGACTGTCTGTTCAGTGCAGGGCACTCA
Source organism: Bison bison bison (assembly GCF_000754665.1). Taxonomy (NCBI): domain Eukaryota; kingdom Metazoa; phylum Chordata; class Mammalia; order Artiodactyla; family Bovidae; genus Bison; species Bison bison. The sequence goes on along the minus strand of NW_011494815.1, from coordinate 2,221,169 downwards.
GAACCTCTGGTCTCTCAGCACTGAATGCCAGGAATGTCCTCTGGTCACCATGGCAGCCAAAATCTCCCTCCCCAGGCTTCCTCACTTTTAAAACACTAAAGGGATTACGTTCTAGTCCAATTCTTTTTACAGATGGAGAAACAGGCCCAGAAAAGGACTCCTAGCAAGTGGGTGACTGACTGGAGACACAGGCGCAGGTGTCCTGACCTTGCTCCCATGCGCTGCGCTGCACTGCACAGCCTCGTGGGCTGCTCACCAGCCAACATTTATTGGAATGGACCATTCCCAGGCACCAGTCATGGCCAAGTCAGCCCCTGGAGCTGAGGGCTTTTGGACTTATCCAGTCTGCTGGTACTGTGCACCCTTGCTCAGGTGTGCCTGGGGCCCAGAGCGGCTCGCCCTATCCTCACTGGCCCTACCCGCCTGGAGTCCTGCTTTGTGGAGGGAGATGAAGTGGAGGAGATGGCTGGGGCCTGGCTGGGGAGGGCAAGGAGCCTGGGCTCAGCACTGGAATGCCTGGTCCTGTTCAGAGCGGCATCCTGAGTTTGACCTTGGAATCTAGCAGGAAATTCTGTGGTCGTGTAAGGGTCATAGCTGAGGTAAGAATTATCTTGGGGAAGTTAAGGGCTGACAAGTGCAATAATAGGTCCTAACATTTCTAGTCACAGCTCATACATGCAGTCATATTAAGGGCTCTTT